>NW_026112142.1:906777-909277 GCF_024679095.1 Eriocheir sinensis
CAAAAGGTTAAACCAAGATTGCTTGGAGCATTTTTTGCATGTCTGCGGCATATAGAGGACGGGGGGGCTCAAAAATATCCGTCCTTTGCTGCAGTGAAGCACAGAATACTTTAATTTCTTTTATTAGAAATAAGAATGAGAAATGTGTAATATAAGTGGGTGATAATATAATATACTGTAACACGTCAGCAGCAGGTCGTTAAGGGAGGTCGCCGTCCTCACTGCGACAGGACGCGTACTGGTCCTTGCCTGTCGGTCACCGGTCGGCGTATGGGGGGCGTCTTGGCCTGACTAAAGGTGCGAGGTCAAGGTGTGAATCTTACCATGGTCGCCGTCCGGCCACCCACTGGACGGCCACTAGACGGACACTAAACGACCGCCGGTAGCCGTTCGGTCGCACGACTACTTTGCCACCTATGTGGTCGGGGAGCGGTGGGTGTGATTCGCAGCCTTTTGGGGTCGCAGGTGGTCGTTAGCAGGTCGTAAAGTCAGTGTGACTGTAGATTTAGCAGGTCGTAAAGTCAGTGTGACTGTAGCTTTAGCAGGTCGTAAAGTCAGTGTGACTGTAGATTTAGCAGGTCGTAAAGTCAGTGTGACTGTAGATTTAGGAGGTCGTAAAGTCAGTGTGACTGTAGATTTAGCAGGTCGTAAAGTCAGTGTGACTGTAGATTTAGGAGGTCGTAAAGTCAGTGTGACTGTAGATTTAGCAGGTCGTAAAGTCAGTGTGACTGTAGCTTTAGCAGGTCGTAAAGTCAGTGTGACTGTAGCTTTAGCAGGTCGTAAAGTCAGTGTGACTGTAGCTTTAGCAGGTCGTAAAGTCAGTGTGACTGTAGCTTTAGCAGGTCGTAAAGTCATCACGAACTTGTTGCGTCAGGCGCAGCACGGGCAGGGCCAAGTGAGGTGCAAGTGGGGCTGTCATCGTCGGTGTGTACACTGAACGTATAGGTAAAAGTGTGATCGCCGCCCCAGACTGTGCAGGTTTTTACACGACACATACAGGACGCCGGCCACTGTGGTATCTGTCGGCGTCCGGGTGGCGTCTTGTGGCAGGCCATCGCCGTGTTGTCGTTGCCGATCCCTACAGACCGGACGGCGTCGATCGTGTGACCGGTGGTCTACTGGACGGCAACCGACATACGACCGGTCGTTACGGGAGATCGCCGATCATCGGCGATCGGTACGCGGCCTGTCGGCAACCGGTCGGTGCATGGTGGGCGTCTTGACGTGGCTCCAAGTGTCAGGATAAGATGCAAATTTTACCATGGTCGCCGTCCGGCCTCCCACTGAACTCACACCGGACGCCCGCCGGTAGCCGTTCGGTAGCACGACTGCTCGGCCACCAGCGTGGTCGGGAAGCGGTGGGTGTCAATCGCAGCATTTTGGGGTCGCTGGTGGTCGTTATCAGGTCGTAGGGTCAGTGTGACTATAGCTTAACCGTATTTTTATAACTGGTTATATGTTGCGGTGATAATTCCTCGCCACCAGTGCGTTTTATCGTCTGTAGGATGACGGCATTCTGGTATTAACTAATTTAGCACCGGGTCACTGACATTAGGTCGTCATTGCGTTACAGAAATTATAGGCGATTTTTTTTAGGCTGTCGTGAGGATAAAAAAAACAATTGTAACCCATTCCGCTTCAGGACGTTATCAGTCAGTTTAAATGCTGTGGCTGACGTCATTCCTATTCAAATGAGGGAATTCCAGGTGGTAGTTTGAGTATAACTGCCAGTAAAAGTATGTAAAATTAAAATATCTGCCAAAATCAATACTTAAACCACATACTGCGACACCTTGGTTAAGTGTAAGATGTATAAGGATGAGAGGCACTGATATAATAATGAGTGCATGCACCGCCTGCGCCGATAATCTGTTAAGTCTGCTTCGAAGCTTCGAGGCGTGTCACTAGTGGAGCCTGTTTCCAAATACCTGTTGGCCCATAGTGATACAGTAGAGATGGACACACCAATCCGCCGTGCTGTTTGGAGATAACTGAGGCCTTCAGTGTGAAGAATAATAATGATTGCGCCGGTCTTGTGGGGTCTCCACTGAAACTAACTAGCGCATGACTTACTGCGGCCATCAACACAGGATCGAGGCGTATCATATACAATAATGGATTCAGATGCGTCATCACAATCAGGGGTGCCAACCATTCCGAGGCGACTAGTTGCAATCGATTCATTTCCACATCCATCGTGCCAAGGTGTTCGATGACTTTTTGTTAAGAGTGTACACAGAAATAGACAGGTTACTCTTTCCTTGCCCGTCTGCGGGTGTATCTTGAAGCGCGCTAATAGGTTCACTTTGGTAATGTTTTGCAGACTTTCCTTCCCCTGTTTATATTTTGTTTGCCCTTAAATTGCTTCCTTGGATGTAAACAAGAATAAACAGGCTGGCCCTTACTAACCTGTTTGCGGGGGTATCTTGAAGCGGAGTAATTGGTTCCCTTTGGTGAGGTTTTGCGGTCTTTTCTCTCCCCTGTTTCTGTTTCCACTGCA
>NW_026112143.1:0-25000 GCF_024679095.1 Eriocheir sinensis
AAGCAAGATGGGGACTCTGTAAACACTTGCCTGCGCCATAACGGGGTAGGACCGACCATCAGAGCCAACCATGAAAATCTAACGGCTCCATGGGCGAAACGTAAAAAAAAGAACGAGAGAGAGAGAGAGAGAGAGAGAGAGAGAGAGAGAGAGAGAGAGAGAGAGAGAGAGAGAGAGAGAGAGAGAGAGAGAGAGAGAGAGAGAGAGAGAGAGCGAGCGCAATTAGCCACAATCCATCTGGTGAGCCCTACTCCCGAGACCAGTGAGAGGGGGGAGGGGGGGTATGTACAGGCATTATAGAGGATAATTGGTCTACAACATTAACCAAACGTGAATATCAAAACGCAATTACTGATGCTACAACTTGCGGCGTGGCTGTGCTTGTAGTGTTAATGCGTTATAATGACGCTGGTTAGGGTGGTATTTGTAGTGGTGATATTTTAAGGCGTCGGTGGTGGTGGTACTGTGTTATGGTGGTGGTGGTGGTGGTGGTACTTTTAGTGGTAGTGTCTAATGGTGGTGGTGGTGGTGGTGGTGGTATTTGTAGTGGTATGTGTTATGGTGCCGGTGGTGGTGGTGGTGGTGGTGGTATTTGTAGTGGTATGTGTTATGGTGCCGGTGGTGGTGGTGGTGGTGGTGGTGGTGGTACTTGTAGTGGTGATGTGTTATGGTGCCGGTGGTGTTGGTGGTGGTACTTGCAGTGGTGATGTGTTTTGGGGGGGGTGGTGGTGGTGGTATTTGGTGTGGTTTTGTGTTCGGGTGCGGGGGGTGGTGGTGGTGGTGGTGGTGGTGGTGGTGGTGGTATTTGTAGTGGTATGTGTTATGGTGGTGTTGGTGGTGGTATTTGTAGTGGTATGTGTTATGGTGCCGGTGGCGGTGGTGGTACTTGCAGTGGTGATGTGTTATGGTGGTGGTGGTGGTGGTATTGTAGTGGTATGTGTTATGGTGGTGGTGGTGGTGGTGGTATTTGTAGTGGTGATGTGTTATGGTGGTGGTGGTGGTGGTATTTGTAGTGGTGATGTGTTATGGTGGTGGTGGTGGTGGTGGTAGTGGTATGTGTTATGGTGGTGGTGGTGGTGGTGGTGGTGGTATTTGTAGTGGTGATGTTGTATGGTGGTGGTGGTGGTGGTGGTGGTATTTGTAGTGGTGATTTGTTATGTTGGTGGTGGTGGTGGTGGTGGTGGTGGTAGTGGTGGTGATGTGTTATGGTGGAGGTGGTGGTGGTGGTGGTGGTATTTGTAGTGGTGATGTGTTATGGTGGTGGTGGTGGTGGTGGTGGTATTTGTAGTGGTGATGTGTTATGGTGGTGGTGGTGGTGGTGGTGGTGGTAGTTGTTGTGGTGTTGTTATGGTGGTGGTGGTGGTGGTGGTGGTGGTGCTTGTGAGTGGTGATGTGTTATGGTGGTGGTGGTGGTGGGGGTGGTACTTGTAGTGGTGATGTGTTATGGTGGTGGTGGTGGTGGTGGTGGTATTTGTAGTGTAGTGATGTGTTATGGTGGTGGTGGTGGTGGTGGTATTTGTTGGGGGATGTGTTTTGGTGGTGGTGGTGGTGGTGGTGGTGGTATTTGTAGTGGTGATGTGTTATGGTGGTGGTGGTGGTGGTGGTGGTGGTACTTGTAGTGGTGATGTGTTATGGTGGTGGTGGTGGTGGTGGTGGTGGTACTTGTAGTGGTGATGTGTTATGGTGGTGGTGGTGGTGGTGGTGGTATTTGTAGTGGTGATGTGTTATGGTGGTGGTGGTGGTGGTGGTGGTGGTGGTGGTAGTTTTAGTGGTAGGTGTTATGGTGGTGGTGGTGGTGGTGGTGGTATTTGGTGGTATGTGTTATGGTGGTGGTGGTGGTGGTGGTGGTATTTGTAGTGGTATGTGTTATGGTGGTGGTGGTGGTGGTGGTGGTATTTGTAGTGGTGTGTGTTATGGTGGTGGTGGTGGTGGTGGTGGTTTTGTTTGTGTTTTTTGTTTGTGTGGTGGGGGTGGTGGTGGTGGTGGTTTTTGTAGTGGTTTGTGTTTTGGTGGTGGTGGTGGTGGTGGTGGTATTTGTAGTGGTATGTGTTATGGTGGTGGTGGTGGTGGTGGTGCATTGTGGTGAATTGTGTGTTATGGTGGTGGTGGTGGTGGTGGTGGTATTTGTAGTGGCATGTGTTATGGTGGTGGTGGTGGTGGTGGTGTGGTGGCATGTGTTATGGTGGTGGTGGTGGTGGTGGTGGTGGCATTTGTGGTGTGTGTTATGGTGGTTGTGGTGGTGGTGGTGGTATTTGTAGTGGTATGTGTTATGGTGCCGGTGGTGGTGGTGGTGGTGGTACTTGTAGTGGTGATGTGTTATGGTGGTGGTGGTGGTGGTGGTACTAGAAGTGGTGATGTGTTATGTTGGTGGTGGTGGTGGTGGTGGTATTTGTAGTGGTATGTGTTATGGTGCCGGTAGTGGTGGTGGTGGTGGTACTTGTGGTGGTGATGTTATGGTGGTGGTGGTGGTGGTGGTGGTACTTGTAGTGGTATGTGTTATGGTGGTGGTGGTGGTGGTGGTATTTGTGGTGGTATGTGTTATGGTGGTGGTGGTGGTGGTGGTACTTATGGTGGTGATGTGTTATGGTGGTGGTGGTGGTGGTGGTGGTGCTTGTAGTGGTGATGTGTTATGGTGGTATTGGTGGTGGTGGTGGTGGTGGTGGTACTTGTAGTGGTGGATGTGTTATGGTGGTGGTGGTGGTGGTGGTGGTGGTACTTGTGGATGTGTTGCGGTGGTGGTGGTGGTGGTGGTGGTACTTGCAGTGGTGATGTGTTATGGTGGTGGTGGTGGTGGTGGTACTTGCAGTGGTGATGTGTTATGGTGGTGGTGGTGGTGGTGGTACTTGCAGTGGTGATGTGTTATGGTGGTGGTGGTGGTGGTGGTGGTACTTGCTGTGGTTATGTTTTATGGTGGTGGTGGTGGTGGTGGTGGTGGTACTTGCAGTTGTGATGTGTTTTGGTGGTGGTGGTGGTGGTGGTACTTGTGGTGGTGATGTGTTATGGTGGGTGGTGGTGGTGGTGGTGGTGGTGGTACTTGCAGTGGTGATGTGTTATGGTGGGGGTGGTGGGGGTACTTGCAGTGGTGATGTGTTATGGTGGTGGTGGTACTTGCAGTGGTGATGTGTTATGGTGGTGGTGGTGGTGGTGGTACTTGTAGTGGTGATGTGTTATGGTGGTGGTGGTGGTACTTGTAGTGGTGATGTGTTATGGTGGTGGTGGTACTTGCAGTGGTGATGTTTTATTGTGGTGGTGGTGGTACTTCAGTGGTGATGTGTATGGTGGTGGTGGTGGTGGTGGAACTACAAGTAGTGGTGAGGTATGATGGTGGTGGTGGTGGTGGTGGTACTTGGTGGTGATGTGTTATGGTGGTGGTGGTGGTGGTGGTTCTTGTAGTGGTGATGTGTTAGGGTGGTGGTGGTACTTGCAGTGGTGATGTGTTATGGTGGTGGTGGTACTTGCAGTGGTGATGTGTTATGGTGGTGGTGGTACTTGCAGTGGTGATGTGTTATGGTGGTGGTGGTACTTGCAGTGGTGATGTGTTATGGTGGTGGTGGTACTTGCAGTGGTGATGTGTTATGGTGGTGGTGGTACTTGAAGTGGTGATGTGTTATGGTGGTGGTGGGGGTGGTGGTGGTGGTACTTGCAGTGGTGGTGTGTTATGGTGCCGGTGGTGGTGGTGGTGGTGGTGGTGGTGGTGGTACTTGCAGTGGTGATGTGTTATGGTGGTGGTGGTGGTGGTGGTGGTGGTACTTGCAGTGGTGATGTGTTATGGTGGTGGTGGTGGTGGTGGTGGTGGTACTTGTAGTGGTGATGTGTTATGGTGGTGGTGGTGGTGGTGGTGGTGGTTCTTGTTGTGGTGGATGTTTTTGGGTGTGGTGGTGGTGGTGGTACTTGCAGTGGTGATGTGTTATGGTGGTGGTGGTGGTGGTGGTACTTGTAGTGGTGATGTGTTATGGTGGTGGTGGTGGTGGTGGTGGTGGTGGTACTTGCAGTGGTGATGTGTTATGGTGGTGGTGGTACTTGTGGTGGTGATGTGTTATGGTGGTGGTGGTGGTGGTGGTGGTGGTGGTACTGCAGTGGTGATGTGTTATGGTGGTGGTGGTGGTGGTACTTGTAGTGGTGATGTGTTATGGTGGTGGTGGTGGTGGTGGTACTTGCAGTGGTGATGTGTTATGGTGGTGGTGGTGGTGGTGGTACTTGCAGTGGTGATGTGTTATGGTGGTGGTGGTGGTGGTGGTACTTGCAGTGGTGATGTGTTATGGTGGTGGTGGTGGTGGTGGTACTTGCAGTGGTGATTTGTTATGGTGGTGGTTGTGGTGGTGGTACTTGTGGTGGTGATGTTATGGTGCTGGTGGTAGTGGTGGTGGTGGTACTTGTAGTGGTATGTGTTATGGTGCCGGTAGTGGTGGTGGTGGGTACTTGCAGTGGGTGATGTGTTATGGTGCCGGTGGTGGTGGTGGTGGTGGTACTTGTGGTATGTGTTATGGTGCTGGTGGTGGTGGTGGTGGTGGTGGTACTTGTGGTATGTGCTATGGTGCCGGTGGTGGTGGTGGTGGTATTTGTGTGGTATGTGTTATGGTGCCGGTGGTGGTGGTGGTGGTGGTACTGGTGGTATGTGTTGGTGGTGCCGGTAGTGGTGGTGGTGGTACTTGTAGTGGTATGTGTTATGGTGCCGGTGGTGGTGGTGGTGGTGGTACTTGTGGTGGTATGTGTTATGGTGCCGGTAGTGGTGGTGGTGGTACTTGTAGTGGTGATGTGTTATGGTGCCGGTGGTGGTGGTGGTGGTACTTGTAGTGGTGATGTGTTATGGTGCCGGTGGTGGTGGTGGTGGTACTTGTAGTGGTATGTGTTATGGTGCCGGTGGTGGTGGTACTTGTAGTGGTGATGTGTTATGGTGCCGGTGGTGGTGGTGGTGGTACTTGTAGTGGTATGTGTTATGGTGCCGGTGGTGGTGGTGGTGGTGGTGGTACTTGCAGTGGTGATGTGTTGTGGTGCCGGTGGTGGTGGTGGTGGTGCTTGTAGTGGTATGTGTTATGGTGCCGGTGGTGGTGTTGGTGGTGGTACTTGTAGTGGTATGTGTTATGGTGCCGGTGGTGGTGGTGGTGGTACTTGTAGTGGTGTGTTATGGTGCCGGTGGTGGTGGTGGTGGTGGTGGTACTTGTAGTGGTATGTGTTGGCGGTGCCGGTGGTGGTGGTGGTGGTACTTGTAGTGTGTGTTATGGTGCCGGTAGTGGTGGTGGTGGTGGTACTTGCAGTGGTATGTGTTATGGTGCCGGTAGTGGTGGTGGTGGTACCAGGTATGTGTTATGGTGCCGGTGGTGGTGGTGGTACTTGTGGTGGTGATGTGTTATGGTGCCGGTAGTGGTGGTGGTTGTAGTGGCATGTGTTATGGTGCCGGTAGTGGTGGTGGTGGTACTTGTAGTGGTGATGTTATGGTGCCGGTAGGTGGTGGTGGTACTTGTGGTGGTGATGTGTTAAGTGGTGGTGGTGGTGGTAATTGTAGTGGTGATGTGTTATGGTGCCGGTTGTGGTGGTGGTGGTGGTGGTACTTGGTGGTGATGTGTTATGGTGCCGGTGGTGGTGGTGGTGGTGGCACTGGTGGTGATGTGTTGCGGTGCCGGTGTGGTGGTGGTGGTGGTACTTGTAGTGGTGATGTGTTATGGTGCCGGTGGTGGTGGTGGTGGTATTTGGTGGTGATGTGTTACGGTGCCGGTAGTGGTGGTGGTGGTAATTGTGGTGGTGATGTGTTATGGTGCCGGTAGTGGTGGTGGTGGTGGTGGCACTTGTAGTGGTGATGTGTTATGGTGCCGGTGGTGGTGGTGGTGGTGGTACTTGTAGGGTGATGTGTTATGGTGCCGGTGGTGGTGGTGGTGGTGGCATTTGTAGTGGTGATGTGTTATGGTGCCGGTGGTGGTGGTGGTGGTATTTAGTGGTGATGTGTTATGGTGCCGGTGGTGGTGGTGGTGGTGGTGGTATTTGTAGTGGTGATGTGTTATGGTGCCGGTAGTGGTGGTGGTGGTGGTGGTTGTGGTGGTGATGTGTTATGTGCCGGTGGTGGTGGTGGTATTTGTAGTGGTATGTGTTATGGTGGTGGTTGTTGTGGTGGTGGTGGTGTTGTAGTGGTGATGTGTTATGGTGCCGGTATGGTGGTGGTGGTGGTGGTGGTATTTGTAGTGGTATGTGTTATGGTGCCGGTAGTGGTGGTGGTGGTATTTGTAGTGGTGATGTGTTATGTTGCCGGTAGTGGTGGTGGTGGTGGTACTTGTAGTGGTACTGTGTTATGGTGGTGGTGGTGGTGGTGGTACTTTTAGTGGTAGTGTCTAATGGTGGTGGTGGTGGTGGTGGTGGTATTTGTAGTGGTATGTGTTATGGTGCCGGTGGTGGTGGTGGTGGTGGTGGTATTTGTAGTGGTATGTGTTATGGTGCCGGTGGTGGTGGTGGTGGTGGTGGTGGTGGTATATTTTCTTATTAACAGCAAAGGAAGCAGCTCAAGACAAAAATAAAAAAGTAAAAAAAAAGTCTGCTAATCACTGCCCCTATAAAAGAGTTCAGAGGGGTGGCCGAAAGAGAGGTCACTTTCGGGAGGAGAGGTGTCTTTGATCCTCTCCTCTTGGAAGAGTTCAAGTCGTAGGCAGGAGGAAATACAGACGAAGGAAGAGTGTTCCAGAGTTTACCAAAATGCATGGGATTAAAGAGTGAAGATGCTGGTTAACTCTTGTATAAGGGATTTAAGACAGTATAGGGATGAGCTAGAGTAGAAAGTCGATTGCAGCGGGGCCGCGGGAGAGGGGGGAGACATGCAGTTAGTAAGTTCAGAGGAGCAGTCAGCGTGAAAATATCGACAGAAGATAGGAAGAGAGGGAACACTGAGGCGGAATTTAAAGCCACAACAACCCAGCGACCCTTTCACATAAAAATTTCACGCCCAAGACCTCGTGTACCCTGAGTCGCTGGGTCGTCGGGGCCTCAGACTCTGTCCAAGAGAGCTGTGTGTGGAGTCTACCCACACATGAGATGCATACTCAATACGAGGGCGGATAAAGGCCCCTGTATGTGGATAGCATCTGGGAGGGGGGAAAGAACTGGCGGAGACGATGCAGAACTCCCAACCTCGAGGAATCTGATTTAGTGAGAGGAGATATGAAGTTTCCAGTTGAGATTTTGAGTTGAGGATAGACCGAGGATGTTTATTGTCGAAGGTGAGAACTAAGTGTTATTGAAGAAGAGAGAATAGGTGCTTGGAAGATTGCATCGATTTGAGAGGTGGAGAAATTAAAGTTTTTGAGGCGTTGAAGGACACCAAGTTCTTCTTGACCCAAATCGGAAATTATATAACCACCTAAAAAAACTGAATTGATAGTAAACACAAAGAACTTAGCCTATCCCTAACTATCTTGGGGGTGGGGCAAACCTCGGTGGTGAGTAAAAGTACCCAAGCTTAACCTAAACTATTGTATGAGGCAGAACAGATGCACGGTGAAACAAAATGACAGCCTTCCTGAATTAGTATCTCCAGCGGCAGCATTGGTTGTGAATAAAAGTAATAATCTAACCTAACCTAATCTATTTTGGGTGTCGAAATTGATAGTTAACCCCTTGGATGCGGTTTTCCTACAAGAAGACATCACCAAGCTACAGGAGTGGAGCAAAATGTGGCTGCTACAATTCAGTGAAGAAAAATGTAAAGTCCTGCACCTTGGAAGGAGATATCCAGCACACCAATACCACATGGGAAACGCTCCACTATCCACCCAGAGAAAGACCTTGGACTGTATGTTACCAGGCTACCAGTGAAGGGATATCCAGCACACCAATACCCCATGGGAAACACTCCACTATCCACCACAGAGGCAGAGAAAGACCTGGGAGTGTATGTTACCAGGCTACCAGTGAAGGGATATCCAGCACACCAATACCACATGGGAAACACTCCACTATCCACCACAGAGGCAGAGAAAGACCTGGGAGTGTATGTTACCAGGCTACCAGTGAAGGGATATCCAGCACACCAATACCACATGGGAAACACTCCACTATCCACCACAGAGGCAGAGAAAGACCTGGGAGTGTATGTTACCAGGCTACCAGTGAAAGGATATCCAGCACACCAATACCACATGGGAAACACTCCACTATCCACCCAGAGAAAGACCTGGGACTGTATGTTACCAGGCTACCAATGAAAGCCAAATCCGGGGGGCAGCATGAGCCAAGGGAAGATGGCGCCACTATAAACACTTGCCTGCGCCTGACGGGCTGGGACCGACTACCATCCGGGCCCCTCAAGGAAGCCTACAGGCGCTATAAGTTCAGACATAAAAAGAAAAAGAAAAAAAAAAAGAGCGCAACCTAAAACAGTCTTGAGAGGTGAAATTGATAGTGAATATAAATAAATAAAAATCAAAAGAAAATTTAATATTGAATAAAAATATATCAAAATAAAGAGAAACAAATGTCCACCCACGCCCAGAAAATACAAACTGTTCATTTTTATGCGTTAACTGAATGATGTTACGTCGTCAGTCCGAATTTGCGTTTTTATTCCATTGAACTGAAAAATTGTTTGTGTTTGTGTGTGTGTGTGTGTGTGTGTGTGTGTGTGTGTGTGTGTGTGTGTGTGTGTGTGTCTATGTGTGTGTGTGTGTGTCTATGTGTGTGTGTGTGTGGGTGTAGTTCCATTCACCAAGGTCTGATCACGTGGTAGACTGGTACCTTCCTTCGAATGAACTTGCCCTGAAGTGACGGACCTCTGGGCACGGCTGTAACCTCCCACCCACACCGTCTTGGGTATGCACACTCCCATGAGGCGGGAAACAACCTCCTACTGAGACCCGGTACCCATTCACTGCCGGATGGACAGGAAGCATGGATTAATCCGGTATCAGCGACGGGCCAAATTTGTTGCTTTACCGTGTAGCAGTGACGGGCCAAATTTGTCGCTTTACCGTGTAGCAGCGACGGGCCAAATTTGTGGCTTTACCGTATAGCAGCGACGGGCCAAATTTAGAGCTTTACTGTGTAGCAAGGATGAATTTGTCGCTTTACCGTGTAGCAGCGACGGGCCAAATTTTTGCCATGATATAACCCCCCAAAATAGATGATACATAAACTGATCACAAATGCGTTGATATGTATTATGAAATGGTTTGCGTGAGTGATGATTTTTTCTCAATATTCTCGCCTACAGGGGCCTTGAAGAAACATGATCCCTGCAGCTACTGGGTTAATGGAGAGTGCCCATACGTTTCTACCCCACGCGGAAATCGAACCTGGAACCTCTTGATTGTGAGGCGAGCGTGCTAACCACTCTACTGCGAAAGTCGTCTTGAATTTGCGTTTTTATTTCAGTGAACATAAAAAAAAAGTTTGTTTATTTTTATTTATTTATTTATTTATTTATATATTCATTTATTTTCATCATTCTTCTTCTTCTTCTTCTTTTTTTTTTTGTGTGTGTGAGATAGCTAGAGAGAGAGAGAGAGAGAGAGAGAGAGAAAACTCATACTATCAATATGTCACCATCAGTCTGTCAGTCAAGTCTCTCTCTCTCTATCTATCTCTCACACACACACACACACACACACACACACACACACACACACACACACACACACACACACACACACACACACACACGGGCAGAGAGCGAGAAAATTGTTGAGAGGAAGAAACAGCGTGACAGCAAACAACGATCACAGACAAACAAACAAGTAAACAAAACCTTCCCATCAATCTGCCAAGAGTAAACAGCGATTTTACCCGTTGCATTTTTCGACCTCCACTGGCATACCTTTCCTTGGTTTACATTGCCATTCGTTATCATTGAAGTGTGACTTTTTTTTGGCAAATATAAGCTATTGTTAACGGCAGAAAGAGCCTTAGGAGCCGAAAATATATACAGGGACAGTAACAAACAAGTAAACAGGCCGACAGACACGCACATATTCAGTTGCGCTAGACATATCGAAAGCCTCCGATAGAGTCTGGCACAAGTCTTTGATTTCTGAACTGTCCTCTTTTGGATTTTATCCCTCTCTCTGTTCCTTTATCTCCAGTTTCCTTTCCGGCCGTTTTATCTCTGCGGTGGTAGACGGTCACTGTTCTTTCCCTAAACCTATCAACAGTGGTGTTCCACAGGGCTCTGTCCTATCACCCACTCTCTTCCTGTTATTCATCAATGATCTTTTTTCCATAACAAACTGTCCTGTCCACTCATACGCTGACGACTCCACTCTGCATTATTCAACTTCTTTCAATAGAAGACCCTCTCAACAGGAAGTACACGACTCCAGACTGGAGGCTGCAGAACGCTTAACCTCAGACCTTCCTATCATTTCCGATTGGGGAAGAAGGAACCTTGTGTCCTTCAATGCCTCAAAAACTCAACTTCTCCACCTATCAACTCGACACAATCTTCCAAACACCTATCCCCTATTCTTTGACAACACTCAGCTGTCACCTTCTTCAACACTAAATATCTTCGGTCTATCCTTAACTCAAAATCTCAACTGTAAACTTCATATCTCCTCTCTCGCTAAATCAGCTTCCTCGAGGTTGGGCGTTCGGTACCGTCTCCGCCAGTTCTTCTCCCCCGCACAGCTGCTATCCATATACAGGGGCTTTGTCCGCCCTCGTATGGAGTATGCATCTCACGATAGTTTTCTACCTCTTAATTTTCACCGCCATGTTGCCTCTCTTTCTATCTTCTATCGATATTTTCACGCTGACTGCTCTTCTGAAATTGCTAACTGCATGCCTCCCCCCCTCCCGCGGCCCCGCTGCACACGACTTTCTACTCATGCTCATCCCTATACTGTCCAAACCCCTTATGCAAGAGTTAACCAGCATCTTCACTCTTTCATCCCTCACGCTGGTAAACTCTGGAACAATCTTCCTTCATCTGTATTTCCTCCTGCCTATGACTTGAACTCTTTCAAGAGGAGGGTATCAGGACACCTCTCCTCCCGAAATTGACCTCTCTTTCGGCCTCCTTTGATTCTTTTGTAGGAGCAGCAGTAGCAGGCTTTTTATTATTGTTTCCTTTTTTTGTGCCCTTGAGCTGTCTCCTTTGTTGTACAAAAAAAAAAAGCACACACACACACACACACACACACACACACACACACACACACACACACACACACACACACACACACACACACACACACACACACAAACAAACAAACAAACAAACAAACAAACAAACAAACAAACAAACACAGGCACACACAAAAAAAATCACAAAAAGAAAGTCTCTCACACACACAAGAAAAGCACACAGACAGTATCACACAAAACACACTCATTATATATATATATGTGACTGTCTTTGTGTGATTTGCGTGTGTGTGTGTGTGTGTGTGTGTGTGTGTGTGTGT
The DNA here is from genome assembly GCF_024679095.1 of Eriocheir sinensis. Taxonomy (NCBI): domain Eukaryota; kingdom Metazoa; phylum Arthropoda; class Malacostraca; order Decapoda; family Varunidae; genus Eriocheir; species Eriocheir sinensis. The sequence goes on from NW_026112143.1 coordinate 11,379, forward strand.
GACTTCCTACAGCCCATACACCAACACTTCAATGTCATTTACACTACACAACATCCACATACACGTATTTACACACAAGAACGTCTCTTTTGTGTTTTGTCTGTCCTAATGACTTGTGTATGTTTTTCTAATAAAGATAACATTGACGGGTATTGGTTTCTCCTTACCCGTGGACCAACCAGCAGATGAGCACTCACTTACCACCAACAATTGATGACCCGATGTGTTGCTATGGTCCAAGGTGTCTTATAACCTGTGCCGTATTAACCCGTCCGCTGCGATTGTCACGGATTTGGCTTTCACTGGTAGCCTGGTCACATATATTCCCAGGTCTTTCTCTGTCTCTGTGGTGGATAGTGGAGTGTTTCCCATGTGGTATTGGTATGCTGGATATCCCTTCACTGGTAGCCTGGTAACATACACTCCCAGGTCCTTCTCTGCCTCTGTGGTGGATAGTGGAGTGTTTCCCATGTGGTATTGGTATGCTGGATATCCCTTCACTGGTAGCCTGGTAGCGTATACTCCCAGGTCTTTCTCTGCCTCTGTGGTGGATAGTGGAGTGTTTCCCATGTGGTATTGGTGTGCTGGATATCCCCTCCCAAGGTGCAGGACTTAACATTTTTCTTCATTGAATTGTAGCAGCCACTTTTTTGCTCCATTCCTGTAGCTTGGTGAGGTCTAACTGTAGGAAATCCGCAGTCAAGGGGTTAAAATAAAGCCTGCTAATTTTCTCGGTGGTGGACAGCTTCAAGGCTGTTTAATAATCATAATCAGTGATCTTGTAAATTAACACAACAGCTATTTGCGACAATACTATTATTTTTTCAACTCAAAATCGACTATAATTGACGGTATTTGTTATTGCTGCTGCATGTTATTGACTCTGACGACTGTTTACTATGCGTAGACTAGCATACAGTATCCTAAGTCTATATATACCAAGTCAAGTCACTCTGCTTCAAAGCTGCGACCGGTACGCGCAGGAGGCGGTTTGGGGGCGGAGCAGCGGGATGACGTCACTTGGAGCTAAAAAAAAAATACCCGCCAGTTCAGGGGTGACTAAAGTTGGGGCCGTGTGTGCACTCCGGATGTGCATTCTCGCCTTCTTTCACAGCGCGTTCAGGCAAGCCACTGACGAAAAAAATATGTCTTTTTATTGTGCTATTGCGTGACTGTAATTCCAATGCCTACAAACGGCGGTGTGGGGTGTGAGGGAGGGCATGATGAAGTGATTGATTTAAATTAGTCCGCCTTTCCTCGTTTTCTCTAAATCCCTGTTTCTACATTCTCTAGTTTGGCTCCAAGCAGTGTCACGCATAAGCCACGCTTCGGCCGTGTCTCCTCCCACAAACCTGCGTATGACTTGACTTGCTGTATATAGACTTAGATAATACCCGCGAAATAGGAAACGCCGTGTGACAGGAGGTTGCCAGTGCTCGATAATGCTCACTTCAGACTTGGGTGAACCGATTATAGTAGCTCTGAGGGTTGCACTCCTCTCGCGATGTTGGAGTTTATCACCTCGGTCCAAGTCTTTGTGTAGTTGATATTAACACTGTTCTCCACCGTCCATGAATGAAAGGATGGACATGATATGGTGTGTGTGTGTGTGTGTGTGTGTGTGTGTGTGTGTGTGTGTGTGAGTGTGTGTGTGTGTGTGTGTGTGTGTGTGTGTGTGTGTGTGTGTGTGATCGCGAGGAGCTGAGTCGATGGTTTTATTATAATTATTGATTTTTATTTCCTGTTTCTTTCTACCTCTTCTTTTTACAATTATTATTATTATTATTATTATTATTATTATTATTATTATTATTATTATTATTATTATTATTATTATTATTATTATTATTATTATTATTATTATTATTATTATTATTATTATTATTATTATTATTATTATTATTATTATCATTATCATTATTATTATTATTATTATTATTATCATCATCATCATCATCATCATCATCATCATCATCATCATCATCATCATCATCATCATCATCATCATCATCATCATCATCATCATCATCATCATCATCATCATCATCATCATCATTATTATTATTACTATTATAATTACATTTTTTTATTATGAATAATAATATTACTATATTTTAATCATTATTATGAATATTATTCGTATGTTTACAATTGTTTAAAAATATATAAATCGTAATAATAATAATTACAAAATGATAATACTGATGACAATTATCATGATAATAAGAATGATTTAGTATAATTATTTCATTTCCAATACAAAAAAAATGTTGCCAATGTTCCTTTTATTCTGGGGAAACTATTGTCAATCACGCCTGCTGAAAACCGTTCCTAGATTAGTATTTTATTTGAAGTCTCTCTCTCTCTCTCTCTCTCTCTCTCTCTCTCTCTCTCTCTCTCTCTCTCTCTCTCTCTCTCTCTCTCTCTCTCTCTCTCTCTCTCTCTCTCTCTCTCTCTCTCTCTCTCTCTCTCTCTCTCTCTCTCTCTCTCTCTCTCTCTCTCTCTCTCTCTCTCTCTCTCTCTCTCTCTCTCTCTCTCATAACAGCGCACACACACACACACACACACACACACACACACACAAACACACGGTATGATATGTTAAGTTTTTGTCGATTAATTAGCGGGATGTTGACATCTTTACCCTCTATCGTTGCCAGGTGTGTGTGTGTGTGTGTGTGTGTGTGTGTTACATTAAACTAAGGGACCAGTACCAGAATTACTGCTCTGTATAAAGTCTCTCCTATTTATCTCTGTTCCCTGAGCGATCGCCCGCTTGTATTTTCCCAATTAGTCTAAACTTGGCTCACCATATTTCCATCCACACCCATCTTGGCTGAAGCGTAACTAACTCACTTTTTCTCTCTCCTATTTACAGGTGGCTGGTAAAGGAGGAGCCGCAAGAAGTCAAGCGAAGGTTTGGAGAACGTGAAAGTCAAACGGGAAGAGGAAGAGGACGAAGAGGAGGAGGAGGAGAAATAGGGAGAAAAGGGGAGGAAGTGACGAGAGTGTTTTTATTTTTAGTTATTTGTGTGTGTGTGTGTGTGTGTGTGTGTGTGTGTGTGTGTGTGTGTGTGTGTGTGTGTGTGTGTGTGTGTGTCGCGCTTCGTGACATATTTAGGTTGCAAATTTATCATGACAATTATTATTTTTAAAGTGGGTCACACATTATTCATGAGTATATAGTGGACGAGTAGATGAGTGAATGACAGGGATTGAGTGTGATGCTAATTGACTGACTGACTGAATGAATGAATGAACGAATCTGTTAACCATTTCGAAAGTCATTCACTGTTTAGACCCACACCTTTTTAGTCACTAAGGACTTGCAAAAAAGTTATGTTAGTTAATCAGTCTTGTAGGCAGAACCTTTTTAAGTTAGTCCCCCCTCCCGCGGCACCTCAACACACTCTACTCATGCTCATCCCTATACTGTCCAAACCCCTTATGCAAAAGTTAACCAGCATCTTCACTCTTTCATCCCTCACGCTGGTAAACTCTGGATCAATCTTCCTTCATCTGTATTTCCTCCTGCCTATGACTTGAACTCTTTCAAGAGGAGGGTATCAGGACACCTCTCCTCCCGAAATTGACCTCTCTTTCGGCCACCTCTTTTGATTCTTTTTTTAGGAGCAGCGAGTAGCGGGCTTTTTTTTTATTATTGTTTCCTTTTTTTGTGCCCTTGAGCTGTCTCCTTTGTTGTAAAAAAAATTAGTCAGTGTACTAATGAATATGTCGACTCTTAAAAAAATGTAAAGTAAAAAAATGTTGCAAGCAGTCACTTAGTCATCAGTCAAGCAGCCAGTCAGCCATCACACAAAGAGTGATTCAGTGATCAATCAGACTCTCAAACTTCCTTAATTAATGCGGGCAAGCAGTTGATCGGGTTGCCAGTCGGTCCGTCAGTCCCTCAATCAGTCACACAAAACAAGCACCTAAGTCTATATACACCAAGTCAAGTCATACGCAGGTTTGTGGGAGGAGACACGGCCGAGGCGTGGTTTATGCGTGACGTTGCTTGGAGCCAAACTAGAGAATGTGGAAACAGGGATTTAGAGAAAACAGGGAAAGGCGGACTAATTTAAATCAATCGCTTCATCATGCCCTCCCTCACACCCAACACCGCCATTTGAAGGCATTGAAATTGCAGTCACGCAATAGCACAATAAAAAGACATTTTCTTCGTCAGTGGCTTGCCTGAACGCGCTGTGAAAGGAGGCGAGAATGCACATCCAGAGTGCACACACGGCCCCAACTTTAGTCACCCCTGAACTGGCGGGTAATTTACTATTTTTGGCTCCAAGTGACGTCATCCCGCTGCTCCGCCCCCAAACCGCCTCCTGCGCGTACCGGTCGCGGTTTTGAAGCAGAGTGACTTGACTTGGTATATATAGACTTACGCAAGCACTGATAAGTTCAACAATCAGGCGGTCAGTCACTTGTTGCATCATTTAGCACATCATGGCATTCTATCCCTTTCTCCATTATTACGGATATTAAACAAAATACTTTACTCGTTTTTTCCTACCTCGCTCTCTCCCTGAATGTTCCCTCTCCTCCCTCGCTCTCTCCCTGAATGTTCTCTCTCCACCCTCGCTCTCTCCCTGAATGTTCCCTCTCCTCCCTCGCTCTCTCCCTGAATGTCCCCTCTCCTCCCTCGCTCTCTCCCTGAATGTTCCCTCTCCTCCCTCGCTCTCTCCCTGAATGTCCCCTCTCCTCCCTCGCTCTCTCCCTGAATGTTCCCTCTCCTCCCTCGCTCTCTCCCTGAATGTCCCCTCTCCTCCTCGCTCTCTCCCTGAGTGTTCCCTCTCCTCCCTCGCTCTCTCCCTGAATGTTCCTCTCCTCCTTGCTCTCTCCTGAATGTCCCCTTCCTCCCTCGCTCCCTCCCTGAATGTCCCCTCTCCTCCCTCGCTCTCCCTGAATGTCCCTCTCCTCCCTCGCTCTCTCCCTGAATGTTCCTCTCCTCCTCGCTCCCTCCCTGAATGTCCCCCCTCCACCCTCGCTCTCTCCCTGAATGTTCCCTCTCCTCCATCCCTCTCTCCCTGAATGTTTCCTCCTCCTCGCTCTCCCTGAATGTTCCCTCTCCTCCCTCGCTCTCTCCCTGAATGTTCCCTCTCCTCCCTCGCTCTCTCCCTGAATGTTCCCTCTCCTCCCTCGCTCCCTCCCGGAATGTCCCCGTCCTCCCTCGCTCTCTCCCTGAATGTGCCCTCTCCTCCCTCGCTCTCTCCCTGAATGTCCCCTCTCCTTCCTCGCTCTCTCCCTTAATGTCGCCTCTCCTCCCTCGCTCGCTCCCTGAATGTCCCCTCTCCTCCCTCGCTCACTCCCTGAATGTCCCCTCTCCCTCCCTCCCTCCCTGAATGTCCCTCTCCTTCCTCGCTCTCTCCCTTAATGTCCCCTCTCCTCCCTCGCTCCCTCCCTGAATGTCCCCTCCTCCCTCGCTCCCTCCCTGAATGCCCCCTTCCTCCCCCGCTCTCGCCCTGAATGTTCCCTCTCCTCCCTCGCTCTCTCCCTGAATGTCCCCTCTCCACCCTCGCGCTCTCCCTGAATGTCCCCTCCTCCCTCGCTCTCTCCCTGAATGTCCCTCTCCTCCTCGCTCTCTCCCTGAATGTCCCCTCTCCTTCCTCGCTCTCTCCCTTAATGTCGCCTCTCCTCCCTCGCTCCCTCCCTGAATGTCCCCTCTCCTCCCTCGCTCCCTCCCTGAATGTCGCCTCTCCTCCCTCGCTCCCTCCCTGAATGTCCCCTCTCCTTCCTCGCTCTCTCCCTTAATGTCGCCTCTCCTCCCTCGCTCTCTCCCTGAATGTCCCTCTCCTCCCTCGCTCCTCCCTGAATGTCCCCTCTCCTCCCTCGCTCTCTCCCTGAATGTCCCCTCTCCTCCCTCGCTCTCTCCCTGAATGTCCCCTCTCCTCCCTCGCTCCCTCCCTGAATGTCCCCTCTCCTCCCTCGCTCCCTCCCTGAATGTCCCCTCTCCCTCGCTCTCTCCCTGAATGTCCCTCTCCTCCCTCGCTCTCTCCCTGAATGTCCCCTCCTCCCTCGCTCCTCCCCTGAATGTCCCCTCTCCTCCCTCGCTCCCTCCCTGAATGTCCCTCCTCCCTCGCTCCCTCCCTGAATGTCCCCTCTCCTCCCTCGCTCCCTCCCTGAATGTCCCCTCTCCTCCCTCGCTCTCTCCCTGAATGTCCCCTCTCCTCCCTCGCTCTCTCCCTGAATGTCCCCTCTCCTCCCTCGCTCCCTCCCTGAATGTCCCCTCTCCTCCCTCGCTCCCTCCCTGAATGTCCCCTCTCCTCCCTCGCTCGCTCCCGGACTGTCCGCTCTCCTCCCTCGCTCCCTGCCTGAATGTCCCTCTCCTCCCTCGCTCCCTCCCTGAATGTCCCTCCTCCCTCGCTCCCTCCCTGAATGTCCCTCTCCTCGCTCGCTCTCTCCCTGAATGTTCCCTCTCCTCCCTCGCTCTCTCCCTGAATGTCCCCTCTCCTCCCTCGCTCCCTCCCTGAATGTCCCTCTCCTCCCTCGCTCCTCCCTGAATGTTCCCTCTCCTCCCCCGCTCTCTCCCTGAATGTCCCCTCTCCTCCCCCGCGCTGTCCCTGAATGTCCCCTCTCCTCCCTCGCGCCCTCCCTAAATGTCCCCTCTCCTCCCTCGCTCCCTCCCTGAATGTCCCCTCTCCTCCCTCGCTCTCTCCCTGAATGTTCCCTCTCCTCCCTCGCCCTCTCCCTGAATGTCCCCTCTCCTCCCTCGCTCCCTCCCTGAATGTCCCCTCTCCTCCCTCGCTCTCTCCCTGAATGTTCCCTCTCCTCCCTCGCTCCCTCCCTGAATGTCCCCTCTCCTCCCTCGCCCTCTCCCTTCGTAAATCCCTCCCCAGTCACTCTGTCTTAACGCCAACACATATCCATCTGTCCCTAGACCTCCATCATCTCTTTCTTTGTCTCTCTTCGTTCCCTACCTCACCATCTGCATCTCACTTCATCTAATATCTCTCTCTCTCTCTCTCTCTCTCTCTCTCTCTCTCTCTCTCTCTCTCTCTCTTTCTGCTCTTTGATTTCTTACACACATCCCTCATCCCTTCCCTAGCCATTCATTAGTCCTGTGTGTGTGTGTGTGTGTGTGTGTGTGTGTGTGTGTGTGTGTGTGTGTGTGTTCGTTAAGTGGGGTTGCCTTAAAATTACAACATATACATTTACTTATTCTTGAGATGAATAAATAAGAGTTAGGATTTTATTTTAAGTTCGGGGATGTTAGTAGAGAGAAGAACAATGGTTTAATGGAAGAGGTACTGAAAGAGAATGGGGTTAGAGTTGCCGGGGGTGAGGTTAAGGGGGGCTACTCTAAAATGAAGCGAAGTTGTTAGGGTTGCCTTAATTTTCTCTCTCCTTAACACTATGCCCCTAACATCCCCTCGCCACCCTCAGGCCAGGCCAATGAACAGACCTAAGTGCCTCGTTGACCCCAGAGGAAGATGACAGGAGATACCAATGCGAACTTAACACAGGAGGAGCAGTGACCAGACTCAGTAACCAAAGCAACCAAAAGGGAAAATGTTAACCACCGGCATCCCTCAACCGCTGCACCGCCACCACCACCACCACCACCTCCGCCACCACGACCATCGGCGGAGAGTCGTGCACCACAACACCTTCTTTGAGGACGATGCCACGACCTTCCCGACGAACCCCCACCAACACCACCTCCCGTTCCTCAAAGCCAACGCAACGACCACCACCACCACTGCCACCGCCGCCTTCACCACCACACAAGCGCCCTACACACAGGACTTCCTCTACAGCTTGACAACGACAGCCATGAACGCCACAGCAACGACCACCGCCTCCATAGCCATCACGAATTCGGACGACTACACCATGGATGGAAATCTCACAAGTGGCTACAGTACCACCCCAGTCTTCCCGGAGTACATCAAGGTGGTCTCAACGTTCTTCTGCTGTCTGGTGTTGGTGGTTGGCGTGGTGGGGAACGTGCTGGTCCCGGTGGTCATCCTCAAGGACAGGGACATGAGGAACTCCACGAATTACTTCCTGATGAACCTGAGCGCCGCCGACTTGCTGGTTCTTCTCTTCTGCCTCCCACCGGTTCTAGTCGAGCTCCACTCCCCGCCCGAGATCTGGGTCATGGGCTACGGCATGTGTGAGTACTGATTGCCATGTTTAGTTGTTGTTGTTGTGGTTGTTGTACTTGTTAGTGGTGGAGTTTATGGTCTACTGCGTCTTGTCGGGATAGAGGAGTTCCGGTGATATGGCGTTGCTGTGGTGTGTGTATAAACGTATAGATAATGTGTGTGTGTGGGTGTAGGTGTGGGAGGGGAGGGGGGAGTGTAAAATTCACCCATGGTCTCATCATGTGCTGAGCTTGTGATTGCCAGCCAGTATTTTTCGGGTATTACCTTAGAGATACATAGGTTGGAATTATAAGACACTCACTTCTCTCATCAAGTATTTCTATAGGTCAAAGATGGGGTCAATCGGGATCTAATGAGTGGTTCTTCAGGTTCACGGTACAGAGGAAGGGTCAGACTACCACCAGGGTCATAAAACTACCCCTGGAAATGCCCACAACTCCTACGAAAGCCTTGTCAAATATGTGTTTCTAGGTTCACGGTACAGAGGAAGGGTCAGACTACCACCAGGGTCATAAAACTACCCCTGGAAATGCCCACAACTCCTACGAAAGCCTTGTCAAATATGTGTTTCTGGGTTCACGGTACAGAAGAAGGGTCAGACTACCACCAGGGTCATAAAACTACCCCTGGAAATGCCCACAGCTCCTACGAAAGCCTTGTCAAATATGTGTTTCTAGGTTCACGGTACAGAGGAAGGGTCAGACTACCACCAGGGTCATAAAACTACCCCTGGAAATGCCCACAGCTCCTACGAAAGCCTTGTCAAATATGTGTTGCTCGGTTCACGGTACAGAGGAAGGTCAGACTACCACCAGGGTCATAAACTACCCCTGAAATGCCCACAACTCCTACGAAAGCCTTGTCAAATATGTGTTTCTAGTTTCTCGGTACAGAGGACGGGTCAGACTACCACCAGGGTCATAAAACTACCCCTGGAAATGCCCACAACTCCTACGAAAGCCTTGTCAAATATGTGTTTCTAGGTTCACGGTACAGAAGAAGGGTCAGACTACCACCAGGGTCATAAAACTACCCCTGGAAATGCCCACAACTCCTACGAAAGCCTTGTCAAATATGTGTTTCTAGGTTCACGGTACAGAGGAAGGGTCAGACTACCACCATGGTCATAAAACTACCCCTGGAAATGCCCACAACTCCTACGAAAGCCTTGTCAAATATGTGTTCTTGGGCTGCGAAATGTCTCATAATACAACCCTAGTAACCGATCTCCGGGTACTACTTAAGCCTCACTTCTCCACACTTTCCTCGCTCAAGGGATTGCAGTGACCGCTCATATCAGCAGAAGGCCTTTTAACCTGAGCACGGAGCGAACTTCAGCTGGCTAGGGTAAAGGGGTTGTCACACTGGGCAAATTTTCCGTGGATCTTCAGTCAAACCACGATTTCCGCTGGCGTGGTTCTTATATTTCCGTGGTTTTCTGACGTGTCCACGATCTTCCAAAGCTACGGTAGATTTCACTGAAGGACGACGGTATTACTCATCATCATCAGCAGCAGCAATAACAAGAAACAAATGAGAACCACGCCAGCGGAAATCGTGGTTTGACTGAAGATCCACGGAAAATTTGTCCAGTGTAATAAACCCTTTACAGGCGGTAGACTTTGCTGAGTGTGCGTGTTTGTGTGTGTGTGTGTGTGTGTGTGTGTGTGTGTGTGTGTGTAGTATACTTCCTTTTCTTTTATGAGCATCAGTCACGCTATCATTAATCCTTCATCAACTCCAGTGTCCACCATTAAGCTAAATATCACAAGACCTATGAATTAACAGTGTTGGCCATACATGTAGCGCCACACGCGGCCATCTGGAGAACTGTCAGAGGTACTTTTTCCAGAGAACTCGATTATTTTTTCTACTTCGGGATTCCGGAATATAGTTATCATTTAGAGCCAAATGTCCAAACACGGTACTTACTGGCCGGGAAAAAAATATGCATCCATTGCTTGTTGGGTTTAAGGTTTCTGTCTAGTTATAGTATATATGGCCAATGAGTGCCAAGTGTACACTGACTGCCCCGTATCTATGCACGCACCGTACCTGGATTGCTTACCTGGATGGGGCTTGTTGGATGAGGACAACCCCCATCCAAAAACTGAGCGATGCCTCCAACCAGAACAACAGGTGACATATTCTTTAAGAAGTTTAATGGTTGGCTAATGTGGCATGAATAGATGGCATGAATAACTTCCATCTTGTTCATATCCATTTGGCAGAACTTTTGTTGTTGGCTAGTTGACAATTGAAGGAATAAGAAAATCAGTATATCCAGCAAGAAATAACAAACCAAATAAGGTGTTCTAAAGTATCACTATTCCAGATGTTAAGTGTCCTAAATAAAATAAAAAAAAATAAAAATAAGCTCTTGTTAGGCTCGTTAACGGCCCCATACTGGCTAATGGCGATACGAGATGTTTTGTCGCCTGGATATTTCGTTCATGGCTGTACTTTGCTTTCTATCATCTCTAGTATAATTGAATTTGATGTTAAATGGGTATTATCTCGGAGGGTGTGGTTATTTCGACTTCCGGTCTTGAATAATTCCTTCACTCACGGTACTGCGGGAGGTGACACCAAAACATTAAAAACTTTGGTAAACAAACGATTGAACATCCGCATTCTGAACGGATAGCCAATGCGGTATATTGTCCAGTGTAGTGGTAACAGAGGCAGGTGATGCTCAGTGGTACCATTTTAAGGCGATGAGAAAATTCAAACGCGGATCACCACATCAAAAGCGTTTTTTTCATTTCTTACTCTTGTCGTTCGTCTCTTTTCGTGTCGCTCCTGTTACTGTTGAAGGAGTATTGAAAAAAAGTTATCATGTCGAATGGACGAGGCAGGGAAAATGTTTGATTGTTTAGGTGTGTGTGTGTGTGTGTGTGTGTGTGTGTGTGTGTGTGTGTGTGTGTGTGTTTGAGTCTAGCTCGTAATATTTTTTTAAACTCATTATATCAAAGAATACGTTAGGTTTGTTCTCCGTTGAAAACAAGTTACTGTAACACTTTCATCACTTCTTCTGGTGTATATATTTGGCTGCTGTAATGACCTAATAATTGCAACGGTCTTCAGCTCCGCAAACGCTGGTAAATGAAAATTATGTTTCCTTTTCTTATCTATTCTAGTGCTGGCTGCTTGATTTCTCTAGTCCTTCATAGCAAACTTATATGGCTTGCAACCAATCTTTTAGCGGCCCTTGGTGTGTGTATGCGGGGGGGGGGGGGGGTACGTAGAGCGTAAAACATTATTAACACACACACACACACACACACACACACACACACACACACACACACGCACACACACACACACGTTTTATAAATGGGAAAGAGTGAGGTTGGGGCCAATGGGAGTATAAATTTGGGCTGAGGCACTCGGGAACGCAAGGGATGAAAAAAAGGCGAGAATGATCGTACTCTGCAATATTTTCCCAGTAAAAAATACAAAATGGTTTAGTTTTTTTTTTTTTTTTTTTTTTTACATCTTCGCCTGTGGCACCGGAAGGCTTGTTTTTTTTTTTAGGGTCCTGATGGTATGGCCCAGCCGTTGTGGCGCAGGCGGGTGTTTATAGTGGCGCCATCTTGCACTGGCTCATGCTGCCCTCCCGGAGCTCATCTTTAATCCTAGAATCTAGAGTCCGGGTTGATAGGTGGTCTTCTGGACAGCATGTGGGTAGTTTTAAGCCACTCGGCGGCGGCTGTAAAATCCCAGCTTGGTGGCACCAGGCGGGGATTGAACTCGTCCTGAACGCGTCGCCGTCACGCTGTCGACTCAGCCACCGCCTCCCAAAGATTACTGCCAAATATCAAAGTGGTATTTACCTGTATGGATGATGTGATGCTTGAAATGTTGATAACGTTGATGATAAGAGTAAAACCAGAATATGCGGCCGTGGTTTGTCCACCTCACCTGAAAAAAAAAAAAACATACCCACGTTGGAAAGAGTTCATAGGCAAGAAAAATTACACGCTTAAGAGAATGGGAGACCACAAAAAAATGGAGCAGCCTAAAATTGCAATAAGGTAGATGGATGTGACAATGAGATGGTGGCGCCACTATAAACACTTGCCTGCGCCATGACGAGCTGGGGCCGACTACCATCCAGGCCCCTCAAGAGAACCTACCGGCGCTATAGGTGTTCACGTAAAAAAAAAAATATATATCATGACATTCAAACTCACAAAGGATCTCGAACATATAAACAGGAAGGACTTGTTGGGAAGGGATATGGGAGGATAAGGGGACGTGTGATGATAGAATGACGGTAACAGAGAGCAGAAAGAATGTATAGATCGGCTTCCTTAACCGTGTAGCAGCGACGGGCCAAATTTGTGGCTTTACCGTGTAGCAGCGACGGGCCAAATTTGTGGCTTTACCGTGTAGCAGCGACGGGCCAAATTTGTGGCTTTACCGTGTAGCAGCGACGGGCCAAATTTGTGGCTTTACCGTGTAGCAGCGACGGGCCAAATTTGTGGCTTTACCGTGTAGCAGCGACGGGCCAAATTTGTGGCTTTACCGTGTAGCAGCGACGGCCAAATTTGTGGCTTTACCGTGTAGCAGCGACGGCCAAATTTGTGGCTTTACCATGTAGCAGTGACGGCCAAATTTGTGGCTTTACCGTTTAGCAGCGACGGTCCAAATTTGTGGCTTTACCGTGTAGCAGCGACGGACCAAATTTGTGGCTTTACCGTGTAGCAGCGACGGCCAAATTTGTGGCTTTACCGTGTAGCAGCGACGGGGCCAAAATTATGGCTTTACCGTGTAGCAGCGACGGGCCAAATTTGTGGCTTTACCGTGTAGCAGCGACGGGCCAAATTTGTGGCTTTACCGTGTAGCAGCAACGGGCCAAATTTGTGGCTTTACCGTGTAGCAGCGACGGGCCATATTTGTGGCTTTACCGTGTAGCAGCGACGGGACAAATTTGTAGCTTTACCGTGTAGCAGCGACGGGCCAAATTTGTGGCTTTACCGTGAAGCAGCGACGGGCCAAATTTGTGGCTTTACCGTGTAGCGGCGACGGGCCAAATTTGTACCATGATTTTAATCCCCCAAAATAGATGATGCATAAACTGATCACAAATGCGTTGATATATATTATGAAATTGTTTGTGTGAGGGGTGATTTTTTCTCATTTTTCTCGCTTAGAGGGACCATTAAGAAACATGACCCTCGCTGCTACCGGGCTAATATGATAACTGATACATGGAATAGTCAGGACACGAAGGGAACCAGAGCAGAGAACATACATCCAAAAGTTCAAGGCAGAGTCGAACAAAAGGAGACATTGAGACAGGACAACACACACACACACACACACACACACACACACACACACACACACACACACACACACACACACACACACACACACACACACACACACACACACACACACACACACACACACACACACACACACACACACACACACACGCACTTATTATTTCACTCTGCCTGCGTGCACCCGTGATAAAAGATACCTTAC
>NW_026112143.1:30000-77500 GCF_024679095.1 Eriocheir sinensis
TATATATATTTCATCAGCTTCTGGTGGACGCGTAGTTTCTTAAAAGGGAACATGTTAGGAGTCCAGTCTTCCATCGTTAGGTTTGTTGCGCAAGGATGAGTTATGTTATATAAATAAAAACCCACACTGGCAGACGATAGAGTTATATCTTGACCAAAAAGTTTCGGTGGACACTGCTACCATTTACAGTAGCGTAAGGGAAGACTAGACTTCTACTCTTTCTTTACACCACAAGATGAAAACGGTGGCAGTGTCCTCCGAGACTGTTTGGTTAAAAACATAACTCTATCGTCTGCCAGTTTGGGGTTTTATTTATACATCAAGAATATTACGTCAGTGTGATTAGCTCATGTTATCATGTTTGTTGCCCTACACTGAACACCTAATTTACCGATGTCCTTCGCATGGTGTAAAGACCTAAACTGTACCGCATATATATTCTAAAAGGTATTACTAACCATTTTGGTCGCTTTATTCGCTGCATCAGTGTATTGCTGGAAGACTTTGAGGTTTGACGAGATTTTGACACCCAAATCTTAACACACTGTACGTTATAAGTTTCACGACACATTTTGAAAAGAACCTCTTGTTTCTTGTTTAACTTGAAGAATTTATCACTTTTCTAAGTAAAAAGGCTTCTTCCATCCATCAGACCAAAACGATATTCTATATAAATATTCTTGGAGGTTAATGACGACTAGATCTTAGAAAATGGAGTTTCCAATTGTTGTGTCATCAGACAGTTTAGTAATTAATTTGTCGAGTCCAACGTCGATGTTACTAATGCAAACTATAACTAGAACCAGAGGAAGAATTTAGCCTTGAGGCACACCACTATATAGTAACATATGTCCATTTTCAGCCAAGTTCATTGATCGTTAACCTTTGTTGCCTGTTGTGCACTGAGTTTGCGATCCATTCGTGTACTTTACCTTAAATACCTAGATGTCTGATTTTGTAAAAAGTAACGTGTTTTTTTTCTACAACAAAGGAGACAGCTCAAGGGCACACATAAAAGGAAACAATATAAAAAAAAAAGTCCGCTACTCGCTGCTCCTAAAAAAAAAATCAAAAGAGGTGGCCGAAAGAGAGGTCAATTTCGGGAGGAGAAGTGTCCTGATACCCTCCTCTTGAAAGAGTTCAAGTCGTAGGCAGGAGGAAATACAGATGAAGGAAGATTGTCCCAGAGTTTACCAGCGTGAGGGATGAAAGAGTGAAGATGCTGGTTAACTCTTGCATAAGGGGTTTGGACAGTATAGGGATGAAAGAGTGAAGATGCTGGTTTACTCTTGCATAAGGGGTTTGGACAGTATAGGGATGAAAGAGTGAAGATGCTGGTTAACTCTTGCATAAGGGGTTTGGACAGTATAGGGATGAAAGAGTGAAGATGCTGGTTAACTCTTGCATAAGGGGTTTGGACAGTATAGGGATGAAAGAGTGAATATGCTGGTTAACTCTTGCTTAAGGGGTTTGGACAGTATAGGGATGAAAGAGTGAAGATGCTGGTTAACTCTTGCTTAAGGGGTTTGGACAGTATAGGGATGAAAGAGTGAAGATGCTGGTTAACTCTTGCATAAGGGGTTTGGACAGTATAGGGATGAGCATGAGTAGAAAGTCGCGTGTAGCGGGGCCGTATGCTGTGAAAATATATCAGTCGCTTCTTGGAAATCCAGAAAAGTAATGTCCAGTGATTTGGTTACGTTATGTAGTGAGAAGAGGTCGGTATAAAAGGTCAAAAGGTTAAACGTTAAACAAAGAGGATCACTTATCTCGTAAGCCGTGTTGTAAATCCTGAAGTAGTGAATAACTTTGAAAGTAACTTATAAGTTTGTTTTATAATCTTTTCGTGAGCATTTTCATCACTATTATTATGATTTGTATGATTGATGGTATAAAACTAAGTTATAATATTATTACTATCATTATTATTATTATTATTATTATTATTATTATTATTATTATTATTATTATTATTATTATTATTGATGCTTTTTTATTATTATTTTTTATTATCATTATTACTATTATCATTATTATTATTATTACTGTTGTTATTGTTATTCCTATGCATTTTATACGTTACATAGCGATTGTAAATAATGCGCATCTGGAGTAAGGGGAAATATTATTCACTACAGAGCAGAGTTGAGGACTATTACCGATGTTAAATAAATGAAACTAAACTAATAATATCCCATAATGAATGTATATATGATTTAATAATGTGTGTGTGTGTGTGTGTGTGTGTGTGTGTGTGTGTGTGTGTGTGTGTGTGTGTGTGTGTGTGTGTGTGTGTGTGTGTGTGTGTGTGTGTGTGTGTGTGTGTGTGTGTGTGTGTGTTTGAAGTGGTCCATAAGTCCTTATCTCTCCACCTACAAGCGTCAGGGCTGGTGGGGCGGTTTCCTTTGCACTCTTTTGACATACTCGTCACGCCTCGCCTCAGGTCCCCCCCGGCAGCGGCAGGACACGTCAGACTTGTACACGGCAAAATGTCTTTATTTTCAATAGCGAAGGTAATTATAATATCAAAGTCATCGCCTGATCTCTCTCTCTCTCTCTCTCTCTCTCTCTCTCTCTCTCTCTCTCTCTCTCTCTCTCTCTCTCTCTCTCTCTCTCTCTCTCTCTCTCTCTCTCTCTCTCTCTCTCTCTCTCTCTCTCTCTCTCTCTCTCTCTCTCTCTCTCTCTCTCTTTATCTAAACATGCATATATATTAACAAAACCCAAAGGTGCACTGCCGGGTGCTGCCTATTCGGAGGGCATAAAGTCTAAATATAATTTATTTTTTAATAAACACATACATAATACTCATTCATATATATACACACTGTACTGTGTCACTAATCCACTACAAGTGTTAGTGGAGAGGGGAGTAAGCTTCTCCAGTGGTGGGTTGCCAGTTTAACCGCCTGAGTGTTCATCCCCCGGACGTGAGGGACGGTGCCCGTGAACACATTCCACATTCGGGAGATTCTACCCATAAAGGTGCGTTGGTGCTGGCTGGTGCGGGAACGTGGCACCTCCACTGCGTTACCACGGGATATATATATATATATATATATATATATATATATATATATATATATATATATATATATATATATATATATATATATATATATATAATATCACGGCAAGTACAACAAAAAGAAAAAGAAAAAAAGAGTCAGATGAACCCCAGAAACACGAATGAAACTAAACTCTGAAAACAAAGAATTGAAAAATGCGAGAAAGAGAGAAAAAGAAGGAAAGAATGGTAAGGACAGCGAGATAAAAAGGCAAATTGTTTTCATCTCACTAATTCAGTTAGGAAGCCAAACAAACATTTTACACAATGGGCCACTCCCTTCCTCGTCTATTTTTTCTCCCACTTCCTCAGTTCCTTTCCCCGGCACCCTCTATCGAAACACTTTTCCAGGTGTTCTCATTTCAGTTTCCATTATATCCTATTTCCCTCAATTCTCTTCTCTTTTCCCTCTCATGCAGTCCTCCCTTCCCGCTCACAACGCATTCAACTGAGCTCCTCTCTTCTCTACCCTCCACGGTCCCCTTCACTACTGTGTTCTCACTCTAACAAGCAGCCCTTCTTCCCTTCCCTTCATTCCTACCAACTTTCTTCTCTCTTGTTATGCTTCTAATATTCAGACTCTCTACTCATCCAAAACCGATTTAAGGTATTGGTAAGCTTTGCCAATTCGGTGAAAATCTGTAGGAGAGAAAACAATGTGTGTGTGTGTGTGTGTGTGTGTGTGTGTGTGTGTGTGTGTGTGTGTGTGTGTGTGTGTGTGTGTGTTTGTTATTCAGCTATAGGTCTGCTGGATATCGATTTTTCAACATTTCCAGATGCGGATGTTTATTTCCAATACATGCAGATGGGGATGTGAATATATTTTGGCAGTTTTCACACCACCTCGGACAGTGTTGTCACATTGGTGGAGCCTTCACACCCAAAGCAAATAATAACCAATATAATTTTAATAATATTGAATACAAATGACATTGAAGATTAAAAAATAAAAAGGCCTGCGGGTGTATGACGCATGTAATTATGAAGTCTTTTAATTAACAGATATATGCCAGTAACGTTTGACACCACTGCCTCGGTCGCCTAGGTGGAGTCTATAGTCTTCCAACTATGTCGAGGCCGGTCTGGCGTAGGCTCGCGTGCATGGGTCCTTTCCTCCCCTCTGCTCTGCCACACAGTCCCAACACCTATCTCTTCCTCTCATATGTAAGCTATAGGTAACATATGAAAGGAAAAAATAGGTGTTGGGACTGTGTGGCAGAGCAGAGGGGAGAAATGGGCCCGCGGGAGCCAACTCCAAAACGGACTCGACAATTTGGTTTCACTCGTTGTGCCGTCCGTGGTGAAGCGTGTTGGATACAATATAATTACATCTTACTTTAAAAAGATGAGTATAGTCGTTCCTCGGTGCCCACAGATCTTCGGTAATTGGTATCCTTCCGCTGCAATAAGG
Organism: Eriocheir sinensis; assembly: GCF_024679095.1. Lineage (NCBI taxonomy): Eukaryota > Metazoa > Arthropoda > Malacostraca > Decapoda > Varunidae > Eriocheir > Eriocheir sinensis. The sequence goes on from NW_026112143.1 coordinate 34,476, forward strand.
GGGTTTCAATGGTTACCAGTTGACGAAGAGTGTTTTTACCCAACCGGTTAAAGTGCTGTAACTTCTCTTCATGCAGGTCTAGTTGCCTTGCAGTCACATAGGCACAGTGGACCCCAACATTTTCTTTTAGATATGGATGTAGCCAGAACCTTTTCCTCTTACGCCTTTTCCTGGCGACTACGGCACAGATCACCTAAATCTGCTTCGTCCTCCGAGGAAGAAGGGCTTCGTGGTGCAGTGGTTAGCACACTCGGCTGACAACCTAGAGAGCCCAGGTTCGATTCCCGGGCGGAGTGGAAAGATTTGGGCGGCTTTTCCGATACCCTACGCCCCTGTCCACCCAGCAGTGAATGGGTACCAGGTATTAATCGGGGGTTGTGTCCCGTCTCCTGGGATTTGTTCCCTTCTACTTTAATTCCTTCCCCTTCTGTCTCTCTCCGGCATATGACCACAGATGTTGCGCCGACTAAACGGAACTTTCCAACTTTCCTCCGATGATGTCATCTTGCGTATTGAGCAGTGACGCGCGCTACATGCCACTTTGATGTTAAAGCACCGCGCCGCGTGTCACTTTCCACTTGCCGCGTGCGATGTGCCATTTTGGTGTGAAAGTTGCCCTAGACATCAATAATTTTAGCCACAAATAATTAATATTTTAAGATACATTGATATAAATGAAAATTTATCATATATATATATATATATAGAGAGAGAGAGAGAGAGAGAGAGAGAGAGAGAGAGAGAGAGAGAGAGAGACAGGAAAATCAAGAATACATAAAAGCAAATAGTATGACAATTTCACTTGTCTATATCAATGTGATGTGAGACGGGATTCCAACCCATACACCCCACCAGCCTTTTTCTCCAGCCGCCACTCTTTAGAAGGAGGTTCAAAATTTATAACTTTTATTTATGAAAATCCTTATATGAGGAAATACGATTAAGAAAATAACTTATTAGAAATGCAACTACATAATGAATTACAATAGAAATGCAACTAAATAATGAATTACAATATTCAAAACTTGAGTGTCAAGTCTCTTTTTTCCGAGGTTCTCAACCGAATTGTTCGAATAACCGTAAATTTGACGAAAACTTTCTCATTTCATTTAACCGAAGAAATCGGAAATTTATCCGAAATCTGAACGTCGGCCCACCAGCGTTTGTTTACGGATGTTCCACCAGAGCGCGCGCCAGCCGCCACCAGCTCCCCGCCCTCCCCCGCTCCTCTTAATTAAAGGAAACCCAGTTGGTGGAATTACTAAAAGGAAAAGAGTTGTGCTTTACTCCGAAACGGAAAATAGAAATATGTAAGAAGATAAGAAAGTGGTGTAAGCAGAACTGTGTTGAGGAAGGATTACAATGTCGGATCTACCACTCTGAGCCACATACGAAAACAAAACGACAAACTTCTCAGTTTCGTGTTTAATTCTGACGTTTCACAGACTATGGAAAAGCGATGTACATTAAAGGAAACATAATTTCAAGAGCTGGACAAAGTTTTATACGAGGGTTTTTTTACCAAACGTGCCGAGGGACGTGCAGTGACTGGCCCGCTCATCACAGAAAGGGCTCAGCATTTCCATGAACTCGTGGAAATGAAAGAGCCATGAGAATTCTCATTGGTTGGCTCCAAAAGTTTAAAAGGAGACATGGCATCAGGAAACTAGATGTGTGTGTGGTGAAAAAAAATGGCCGACACGGACGCTGCAGAGGAATTTGTCAATAAATTTCGCCAGCTCGTTTACTTAATCTGTTTTTCCTTGTATTGTGTGGATTATCGTTCATCCGAAAAATTCGATTTAACGGCACTTTCAAAGTCCCGTGATTTTCTGATGAAAGAGATTTGACTGGATATGGTTAAGCTGTGCTTCAGAAACAGAAGCTTTTGTCCTCATAGAAGATTCATGCTCCACTGAAAAGGCATTCGCCAGCTACATTGCTTGAAGGGCATGCCAAATAAGTCTGGTGAGCTAGCCAAGGCAAGGGAAGGCTTCACAATTGTCACGCTTCTGATACTTTCGATTATTGCTGAGGTTTCCTTTTTACAACTCCGCATCTAGCTCTCCATTACTCGTAAAAGCTGCCAACATTCATTAACTGAGAAAAAGCATCAGGCGTTAGATGTAAGAATTGTGCCTTGATTAATTTTCATTTCCTCTCTTCGCGGAAGGGTTTTCTAACTGTTCTTTAGAGGCCTGGATCTGTTCATCACACAGTAATCCCAGATTGATCTCAACTCTAAAAACATGTGGTTCAAAAAAGTTGTTTTTGTACCTTGGAAAAGTGGTTCCTTTTTCGACACTTTTTCACTTATATTTCGTCTCCCTGTTATTTCTTCTCCCCGCCCTCTTTTGCCTGTCTTTCCATTCCTCGGCAGCTCAGAGCAAGGATTGGAAAAGTGGAATGAAGGAGGTATTAAGGCGAAGGGAGGAAGAATGAAAGAATGAGGAAGCAAGGGGGGGAGGGGAGAGGAGAGGATTGACAGTACAGAAACAAGAGGAATGGATTAATGAATAGAAAACAAGAGAGGAGAGGCGAGGGAAAGAAGAAGAATGAACACAGAAACAAAAGGAAGTAATTAAAGAATGGGAAAGCAACAGAGAGAGAGAGAGAGAGAGAGAGAGAGAGAGAGAGAGAGAGAGAGAGAGAGAGAGAGACAGGACAGACAGCACAGAAACAAGAGGAATAAGTTAAAGAATGGAAGGGCAAGGAAGAAGAGCCTGAAGGAAGAAGAGGAATGACAGAAACAGATGACAGCATGGGAGAGGAAGGGAGGTAAAGTTAAAGAAAATATATTAGAGGCAGAAACTAAGTAAGGAAGAATTACCGAGAGGGGAAAAAGAGGATATAAAGAAAGGAAAGAATTGACTGCACATAAAGAAGAGAGAGAGAGAGAGAGAGAGAGAGAGAGAGAGAGAGAGGGGCAGGGGACGAAGTGGAGGGAGGGAAGAGGGACAGAGTGGGCGGAGCTTCTGATACGTCATAGTTCGTTTCTTTGAGTGACTAGTCCGACTATCCCCTTTTGCTACAGGGAGAAGTGACTCTATTATCTATATTTGGTGATTCACGATACCCATAAAAATTAGAGCAGTGTGCGAAATACACTGTAACAAAATCTTGTGCTGATACGAGTGTTGGTTACAAAGTTATTCCCAAAAAACGAAAACTCACAGCCTTTGAAATCCACTTAGTAGATACGGAGCGAAGTGGTGGGAGGGACGCGTTAGGGATAAATCGAATGGAGAATGCGTGAAGGAGAAGGGATGTGATGTTTATAAAGGGCGGGAAACGAAAGATATGCTTTAAATGAATAGAGAATGAGAAGGAAAAGAAAAAAGGGAAATAAAGGAAATGGAGGAAGAAAGATAGAAGGATAGAATAGGGAGGCGAGGGAAGCGAAAAAATAACAGAAGCTCAAGTTGGCGACATGAAACAGAACTTAAAGAAAAGGGAATATTTCAAAGAGGACGGTAGAGGAGAGGAACAGGGGAGACAACAGAAGAAAAAGGGTTATAGAGGAATAGAGGAAATGAAGGCAATATATACATGTGAGTGAGGAAGTGCTAGAGAGAGAGAGAGAGAGAGAGAGAGAGAGGAGGGGAAAAAAAGGAGATTATGCATGAGTGTTGCGTCCCTCTGCGTCATCCTCCCCTATACATTCGTCCTCACCCACCCTTTAAGCCCCATCTATTTGCCGAGTATATTTCTGCGCCAAACACACACACACACACACACACACACGCACACGCACGCACGCAGCACCCACCCCCTATCTTCCCATCAAATTACTGAATATATATGTTTACGGTTAAAATCAGAATCTCTCTCTCTCTCTCTCTCTCTCTCTCTCTCTCTCTCTCTCTCTCTCTCTCTCTTGGTAGCACATATCTATTCTTATCACAAATTAGTCCGCGTCGACATTAGAGCTCAAACAAAACTGACTGAAAATAAAGTAATTATGCCTAATTTCAAAAGTGCAAATTTCGTAAACGCCTGACAAAAGCTCACAGACATGCATTCATCATGGGACTCCTACATGGATCAAACGGCCATAACTTTAAAAATCATCAGAATATGTTTGTTCATTTAAGGGGAACGCTTGGGGGGGTATCTCCTGGGCATACGGTACGCCCTATGGCTTTCAAACTTCAGTTTGTTGTTTGCTTTTATTAGTTTATGAGGTTCCGTGAATTTCATGAAACTTGGGTGAAAGGGTTGGGCAGACTTAAACAGAGTAAGTTTTTTTTTCACAACTTTTATTTTTTAGTTTATTGTCTTGAAAAAAGTGCCATGGAAACTTTATAAAATTTGCAAGTTGAAATTTTGTTTTCGAAATAAATAAATAAAATCTCACCTTAAATTCACCACCAAATTAAACTTTAAAAAAATTATAAGTACAAATAATCGCACTTTAGTTGTACCTTTTACTGATACCTTACAATAGACTATCAAAATTTTTGTCTAATTTCTGAAAAATTTAAAAAAATAAAAAACAGCTTTTTGAGATAATGGCTCCTAATTTTTTTTTCCATTTCATTTGTGTCCTGCCGTTTGTATTTGTTTGATTGGCATGAAATCTTCACATATGATTGTTCATATCTTGTATACCTTCTGGAGTAGGATAAGGTATCTGTTTCCCCCTTCTTTAAAATATTATTAACTCAAGGGCGAGGGTATGAGAACGTGCCACCCTCCTCATTGTAGCCAGATTATATCCTAGAACTCTCCAGGTTGGTGTGCCTCGTCCTTCTTGGGTGTTGCGAGTCTGGCTCTTTCCTGGTCCACCCGCTGCAGAGACTCCTGTACTCTTGGTTTAGTCCCAAGGAGATGCATGATGATATTTGCACCTGTGTATCCAAAGGATGTTTCACTAAGAACTCAAGTCTCTTGAGGCCAGAAAACTTGACTTTATGGCACCATGTCCAAACCTTTGAATGCAAAGACTCATTGGGGCTCTGGGTGGCACCCTTCAAACATCTTTTGAGGAGACTTGGGTTGCCAAGATCATGCTATGACGCAATAGCGCAGGGCATATAAATGTCTTAACGTGACGCCGTTCTTTAATTCTAGAAAAAATAAACTTCACTATCTGATATTTCATGGTGTCCCCGACATGTTGAACGAGCAAATATATTTCGTGGCATAGACTCCATATCCTTGACGGGTGTCGGAGGGCTTTGCCGCAACAGCTCGCTGGATAGGCGGCAACACTCGTGCATAGTCGGTTAGTAGCGAACACCCAGTGCTTCAAGTAAGTAGTACCCCGCGCTACACTCCCTTGCTGTCGCTGATATTGCTTTATTGTTTCTTGCTTCTAATTCAGCGGTTCTTAACCCGGGGTCGTGATGTCCTTGGAATGAGGTGAGTTGTTTTGAGGAATATTGGATTTTATTCGTATGGTGTAAGGCTTTCTGCATGTAGGCAAATACATTATAATTTTACTGTGTACACAAGCTAATAATTTTGCATTTACTTAAACCAGGCTATTATTTTGCATTCATGAACACTAGGCTAGTATTTAGCATTTAGGAATAATATGCTATTAATTTGAATTCATCATAAATAGGCTATTATTTTGCATTTAGGAATATCAAGCATTTGCATTTACGAATACAAAGCTATTATTTTGCATTTAGGATACTAGGCTATTATTTTGCATTTAGGAAACTAGTAGGCTATTATGCATTTAGGAATACTAAACTATTATTTTGCATTTAGGAATACTAAGCTATTATTTTGCATTTAGGAAACTAGTAGGCTATTATGCATTTAGGAATACTAAACTATTATTTTGCATTTAGAAATACTAAGCTATTATTTTACATTTAGGAATACTAGGCTATTATTTTTGCATTTAAGAATACTGAGCTATTATTTTTCATTTAAGAATACTAAACGATTCTTTTGCACTTATGAAACTAGGCTATTATTTTGCATTTACGAATACTAAGTTATTATTATGCATTTAAGAAAACTAGGCTATTATTTTGCAGTTACGTTTTCTTAAGAGACATACTTCTCTCTCTCTCTCTCTCTCTCTCTCTCTCTCTCTCTCTCTCTCTCTCTCTCTCTCTCTCTCTCTCTCTCTCTCTCTCTCAGGAATTCCACCTACAGCACTGGTTTCCTCACATCCTTAAAAAAAATACCACCATCTCTATAAGTTCTTCGTGGACTTATGAGTCAATAATGTACAAAAGATAGCTATTCAGAACTGGCGTCTAATATAAGTAACAGGGAGCATGAAGTGGGATAAGAGGTAAGGATAAGAAGTAAAAAATAAAAAGTATATCTATAAATGCATTCACCGCAAAAGAAATCGGTCCGGAGATGTATTAGGCTAGTATTTTTTAGTATGACTACTCTCTCTCTCTCTCTCTCTCTCTCTCTCTCTCTCTCTCTCTCTCTCTCTCTCTCTCTCTCAGGCAAAAGTGGCCTTAAATAGCAGAAACTGAGCGGGCAGAAGAGATGTTAGTGTTGTGTTTTAGCGGTGCTTAAGCGTTTTTTATATCTTATTGATACTAAAACGAACTGAAATAAAAATGTGACTTCTTGGGTCCGTACGCACTACCAGCGGGGGGCTACATGCAAAATTTGGTGTGGCTACGTAAATAAATAAAGTCAGGACGCCTTAGTTTTGTTTTGAGATACGGAGTTCGTGGATTTCAAAAATATTCGTTAAAAAAATCAACCCCAGGGACTTAACACTAATTAGAGTCCAGCCGTGGTTTAGCAACGAAAGGAAAGGAAATACATTGGTCATACAAGTAAAGGAAGTGCAAAAAAAGTCTCCCCACAACATACTTCACCATGGAAACAGATGGCGAGTGACAAAAAAATAAATAAAAATCAAGCAACGCGTAAATTTATGAAGAAAATATTGCCACCAGTTGTAAAATTAATTCGAAGTCCTTCAATTATACAAGAAACATCAAGGAGATCAGAAGTGAGATTAGACCTTTCCGAGAACATAGGTAGTCGACTTAAGGGGCTATTACACTGGGCAAATTTTCCGTGGATCTTCAGTCAAACCACGATTTCCGCTGGCGTGGTTCTCATTTGTTTCTTGCTATTGCTGCTGATGATGATGGTGAGTAATACCGTCGTCCTTCGGTGAAATCTCCCGTAGCTTTGGAAGATCGTGCGAAACTAATAAAAGAAATAAAAAGCGAAATATGCATGCCCCTCACATCCTTATGTATATACGTCTTTCCGTAGAGCCATAGACATTTCTGATTCGTAGATCGCTAACGTTACACCGAGTTTTAGAAAAGGAGACAAGTATTAACCGGGTACCTACAGGGCCATTGTTATACCCTGGGGAGGCGGTGGCTGAGTGGATAGTGTGACGGCGCCGTGTTCAGGACGACGCGAGTTCAATCCCCGCCTGGTGTCACCAAGCTGGGATTTTTCAGCCGCCGCCGAGTGGCTTAAAACTACCCACATGCTGTCCAGAAGACCACCCATCAACCCGGACTCTAGATTCTAGGATCAAAGATGAGCTCCGGGAGGGCAGCATGAGCCAATTCAAGATGGCGCCACTATAAACACTTGCCTGCGCCAGAACGGGCTGGGCCATACCATCAGGCCCCTCCAAAAACAAGCCTACAGGCGCCATAAGCGATGTAAAAAAAAAATCAATACATAAAACGGCTTATCAAAGATCATATTTGTCTAACCTACTAATATTATATAACGACCTCTGCTTCGTTTAGTACGTAACCCCCCTTAAACCCACCCACTCCTCTCTCTCTCTCTCTCTCTCTCTCTCTCTCTCTCTCTCTCTCTCTCTCTCTCTCTCTCTCTCTCTCTCTCTCTCTCTCTCTCTCTCTCTCTCTCTCTCTCTCTCTCTCTCACCCGTTCTGAAGAATCATCCGTCTGTCTTCCATACGTCTTGGCTGTTAGAGTCCTTCAGTTATCACCTCTGGCCTTCCTGCTCTCGACTGAAGTGTAGCCTGTCACCTGTAAGCGATATAGTGGGCACAGTTACACACAGAGACGGTATATCGCTTCTACAGCCCCGTGTGTGACAATGAGGTAATAGATACACTTGTACTTCCAGAAGACATTGTTTTTCGTGTTGACTTTGATGAGTTTAGAGCAAAAGTCAAAGCCTACTACCTGTTAACTCACTACTGCAAGCACTTTCCCTAACTGACTAAACGATGTAATACTGAAGAAGGGGTTGCAATCCTGACAGTTCACTTTCATTTTCCAGACATCCCTGAACATTTGGTTGGGACACAGCCAGTACCTCACATTAGTGGCCTATGGCATCGTAGTGGGGGAGCGCTTTCTGTCAGGCTACGACTTATACGAGAGAGAGAGAGAGAGAGAGAGAGAGAGAGAGAGAGAGAGAGATGTATTCAATTGCAATATGTAAGATGTGAAAATAAAGAAAGAAAAAAAGAAGAGAGAGAGAGAGAGAGAGAGAGAGAGAGATGTATTCGATTGCAATATGTAAGAAGTAAAAATAAAGAAAGAAAAAAAAGAGAGAGAGAGAGAGAGAAGATAAGGATGAGTGAGAAAGGGATGATAAAAAAGTAAAAATAAAATAAAATGAAATATAAAACTCTCTCTCTCTCTCTCTCTCTCTCTCTCTCTCTCTCTCTCTCTCTCTCTCTCTCTCTCTCTCTCTCTCTCTCTCTCCACACACACACACACACACACACACACACGCATACACAAACACAAAACAAAAAAAAGCAATTTATATTTCTTCGATTGAATGTATTTGTTTTTTTCTTTCAGTAAAAGTCATATTAAGGGCAAAATAAAAATGTGTGTGTGTGTGTGTGTGTGTGTGTGTGTGTGTGTGTGTGTGTGTGATTGTATGTATTTATGTTTTTTCAGTAAAGGTCATATCAAGGGCAAAATAAAAATCAACAATAATGAGAACCAAAAATTACTTCAGGTTAAACTCCAACTCAACAAAGACCGAGAGATTTGTTGTGATGGCGCCTCCAGCTTTTGCTTCATTATCTTAAGTTAATTGCACGTCCTTATTCTGATTGCCTTATGTGGAATACAATGTCTCCTCCTCTAAATCTCACCTCTTCCTAACTGACACAAGGACTTCCCAGGTTACTGACGCTAATCTTAATTGTATTCCCTCCTACTGTCTGCACCCTAAATTTCATTCCAAGTCTGGATTTTTTTTTTTTACGTCTACGCCTATAGCGCCGGTAGGCTTGCTTGAGGGACCTGGATGGTGTTCGGCCCCAGCCCGTTATGGCGCAGGCAAGTGTTTATAGTGGCGCCATCTTCTCTTGGCTCATGCTGCCCCCCGGAACTCGTTCTTGATCACTTGGACGGTTTCCTCTAGAGTCCGGGTTGATGGGTGGACTTCAGGACAACATGTGGGTAGTTTTAAGCCACTCGGCGGTGACTGAAAAATCCCAGGTGGTAGCATGGGGATTCGAACCCGCGTCGTCCATCACGTGCTGAATGTGGGCCCAGCACGCTACCACTCAGCCACCGCCTACCCAAATGCTTTGTATATGACCGCAAGGGTGTCACGCGTTCTAATGTCAATAATGTATATTTCTCAGAATTCTCCACCACCTGGCTGAGACGTAATTTTGTTAATATATTACGCAATACCTATGTACTCCCTAACCTATTTCTTCCAATTATGAAAAATTCTTTAAATAGTTGAAGTCCAAAGTGGAGCACATGATAATTCATTCACCCTTATGGTTCATTTAAGACTTCAGAGTTCATCACCAGCTTTTGCTTTCACCACTGTCACTGAGCAGCCCTGTGATGAAGCCTTTCTATATCGATCTACATCAGTTGGTTCAGCACCGTACACGTATTCCTCACCACCTTGGAGACTGACCCTACTCCCCTGTCCACCCAGCAGTGAATGGGTACCAGGTATTAATCGGAGGCTGTGTCCCGTCTCCTGGGGTCTGTTCCCTTCTCCTATAATTCCTTCCCTTTCTGTCTCTCTCCGGCATATGACCACAGATGTTGCGCCGATTAAACGAAACTTTCCAACCTTGGAGACGCGCCGACCTCTTGATCTGGGCTCCCGTGCTGATACGCTTGGTAAAACTCAACTTTGCATTTCAACATCGAGTTTTCCTTCCAGCTGGCAGTGAGGGTACATACAACCTTTACAGAAGAAGGGTGACCACTCTGGCACTTCAAAATACTATTCTTTAACTTTGCAACGTTGTTTCACAAAGGCTTTTAGAATAATATAACATGAAAATTCTTAAAGTTCTTTCACCTTCTAATCGTCTCTCTCATCACCATTACGGATTACGCAAAGGGCGTTCTATTAGTGATTCTCTTGCCTTTCTAACTGGATCATGGTCATCCTCTATCAGCCGTTTCAGTGAACGTTTTGATGTTGCCTAAGACATCTCAGAAGCTCTCGACATGTCGGGAATAAGTGATTCCTCCGCAGCCTTTCCTCTTACAAATCTTATCCCTCTCTTTACTTTTATACTCGGGTAAATTTCAGGTCGATATATCTCCGGTGTAGTAGACGGTCACAACACACACACACACACACACACACACACACACACACACACATCGCTCCGGTAGCTCAATCGATTAGAGCGCCGCGCTGCAAGGTTTCACGGCAAAACAGGCAGTGGTTCGATCCCCGCTCAGGCTGGATACTTTCCGTTGACTAGAAGTGGTTACTGTACCCCCATGAGCAAGGGGGATGGGGTGTGTGGTGTGTGAGGTCATGGCAGTAACACACACACACACACACACACACACACACACGCCCATTTCAAATCCTTAATTTTCCCATCTCAACCCTTTCCTTCCCTCTCCTCTCCTCCTGCTGAGACATTACCTCCGGACAGCAATACTTTGTTACCGAGCGTTCCCCAGCAAGCCCTAAACTGGTTCCATTCCAACTTGGTGCTGTTCCAGTCGCACATCAGCTATAGGATTATGACAGTCTCTCTCTCTCTCTCTCTCTCTCTCTCTCTCTCTCTCTCTCTCTCTCTCTCTCTCTCTCTCTCTCTCTCTCTCTCTCTCTCTCTCTCTCTCTCTCTCTCTCTCTCTCTCTCTCTCTCTCTCTCTCTCTCAATACATTTCTTGCTACTCTTTCATCCGCTTATGTATTTCTTTTCATCTCTCTCTCTCTCTCTCTCTCTCTCTCTCTCTCTCTCTCTCTCTCTCTCTCTCTCTCTCTCTCTCTCTCTCTCTCTCTCTCTCTCTCTCTCTTACAAAACTATTCAGTGTCGGGGGTGGGAGTCTCATCCGCTTATGGATTTCCTTTCATCTTTCTTTTCATCTCTCTCTCTCTCTCTCTCTCTCTCTCTCTCTCTCTCTCTCTCTCTCTCTCTCTCTCTCTCTCTCTCTCTCTCTCTCTCTCTCTCTCTCAATACATTTCTTGCTACTAGTATCTCCGCTTCTGTATTTCTTTTGATCTCTCTCTCTCTCTCTCTCTCTCTCTCTCTCTCTCTCTCTCTCTCTCTCTCTCTCTCTCTCTCTCTCTCTCTCCTCCTCTTTCATCCGCTTATGTATTTCTTTTCATCTACCCATTGGCATTCGTCCTCCGGTGACCCCAACAGTCGCCTACTCCCTCTAATTCGAGTCTCGGCATCCATATTACTTAGCGTCACTAATCTTCGTGCCATCAGCGCTCTGGTAATTCTAAGTGACCCTATTCCTACCTATTCCTTCCATTCCTATTAGTAGTTAACGTTAGGGTATTAATTTTCATGGCTTATTGGGAAACTCTCTTTTATTTCTTAACTATTTTCTTATGGCTAAAAAAAGGGTGGGGGGATATGCTTGCAACATGTAGCTCATATGACAAGGGATGGGGGTGGGGTAGGGAATATGCTTGCAACATGTAGCTCATATGACAAGGGGTGGGTGGGGGGATATGCTTGCAACATGTAGCTTATATGACAAAGGGGGGGGTAGGGGTCAAATGAAGGACTAATGAATTAAGTGAACTTTATTCATGTAGCGGCGGCATAATTCTTCTTTGGACGTGACAATATTCCCATCATTTCCCTTATCTTTAGCTCAATAATCGTCCCATTTTCATATTTGACAATTATTAGCCAATTTGTTATCATTGCTTCGTCCCACAGTTGAATCTATTTCTATTATAGCCTGTGTGGTGGCGGCATCGCTTTGCCCTCTATGGACACTGCAAGCAATTTTGGGGGTGAAAAAATGAAAACATGTCTAAAATTATTTTGTACCCTATTAGGAAAACGTTCAAGTGTAAAATATAGATTTCTTTTAAACATTGACAGCAGGTATGAAAAACATTTGAGTGTACGCCCCAAAGCGATGAACGACCAGGTCACTACGTACTCTCTACTCGCATAGTGTTATATTTTCAGTAGGCAGCCATCGTTCCTTCCACCACCTTCCTCTCGAAGTTCCTAGGAAGATGGTGGGGGAGATGTATGGTAAGGCCGCGAGAGCCATTCCTCTCTCCTCACTCGTTCCTCTCCCCTCCTCCCTATCCTCACTTCTGTTCCCCCTCCTCACTCCCCATACTTGTTATCGTTTTCTTTTCCTCCATTATCGCTGTTGTTCCCTTTCATACATCCCCTTTCCTTGCTGTCATTCCTCTCTCCTCACTCGTTCCTCTCCCCTCCTCCCTATCCTCACTTCTGTTCCCCCTCCTCACTCCCCATACTTGCTATCGTTTTCCTCTCCCCATGTCACATTATCGCTGTTGTTCCCTTTCCTACATCCCCTTTCCTTGCTGTCATTCCTCTCTCCTCACTCCTTCCTTTCCTCTCCTCCCTATCCTCACTTCTGTTCCCCCTCCTCACTCCCCATACTTGATATCGTTTTCCTTTCCCATGCCCCATTATCGCTGTTGTTCCCTTTCCTACATCCCCTTTCCTTGCTGTCATTCCTCTCTCCTCACTCCTTCCTTTCCTCTCCTCCCTATCATCGCTTTTGCTCCCATAACCTTACTCCCCATACTTGCTATCGTTTTCTTTTCCCCATTCCCCATTATCGCCGTCGCCCCCCTTCCCACACTCCCTTTCCTTGATGCCATTCCTCTCTCCTCACTCCTTCCTTTCCTCTCCTCCCTATCATCGCTTTCGTTCCCCCTCCTTACTCCCCATACTTGATATCGTTTTCCTTTCCCCATTCCCCATTATCGCCGTCGCCCCCTTCCCACACTCCCTATCCTTGCTGCCATTCCTCTATCCTCACTCGAGAGAGAGAGAGAGAGAGAGAGAGAGAGAGAGAGAGAGAGAGAGAGAGAGAGAGAGAGAGAGAGAGAGAGAGTGAGTTAGCTTTCTCTACAGAAAATTTAATTAGGTATTTCATCAAACGTCATTTTAAGAAGAAAAAAATACACTCCTGTCGGTACCGGTACCTGAGTTTTCGGTACCGGTACTACCGGTATTCAGATTAACGGTACTTGCTCATCTTAATTATTTTTTTTTTTTTTTTTTTGCCTGTGAATATATTTTGCGAAAGTGTTTGCCGCGCCCTTATCTCGGGTTATATTTCTTCCCTATTTCTATAAGTGAGCTGCAGTTATTCCGGTTATATTCCGCGTACTGTCGCAATTCTCCACTCCTACCATTATTATTAATTTTTTTTTTTTTTTTTTTTTTTTACGTCGTGGCCTATTGCGCCGGTAGGCTTCTTCCCGTTCTGGCGCAGGCGAGTGTTTTTAGAGGCGCCTTCTTGCATTGGCTCATGCTGCCCTCCCGGAGCTCATCTTTAATTCTAGAATCTAGAGTCCGGGTTGATGGGTGGTCTTCTGGACAGCATGTGGGTAGTTTTAAGCCACTCGGCGGCGGCTGAAAAATCCCAGCTTGGTGGCACCGGGCGGGGATTGAACTCGCGTCACCCTGAACGCGGCGCCGTCACGCTATCGATTCAGCCACGGCCTTCCCCATATTGCTCCTGTCCTGCATTGTTCCCACCCGGAAGTGCCGATGCTCCTTTCATTTGTCTTTTCCTCGCTCTATTTCTCTTCACTAAATTTGATCAAAGTCATTCGGCATCTTCCGTCTACTTTTGTAAGGAGCATCGTGTTGTTGATATTTTGTTGTAGTTTCTCTTTACCCTTGCCTTGGATTGTATGGCGTGTTGTAAACAAATGAACAATAGGGTAGGCGGTGGCTGAGTGGTAGCGTGCTGGGCCCACATTCACCGCGTGATGGACGACGCGGGTTCGAATCCCCACGCTACCACCTCGGATTTTTCAGTCACCGCCCACATGGTGTACTGAAGACTAACCATCAACCCGGACTCTAGAGGAAACCGTTCAAGTGAATCAAGAACGAGTTCCGGGGTGCAGCATGAGCCAAGAGAAGATGGCGCCACTATAAACACTTGCCTGCGCCTTGACGGGCTGGGGCCGAGTACCATCCAAGCTCCTCAAGCAAGCCTACCGGCGCTATAGGCGTACGCATAAAAATAAAAAAAATCACTATTCCACTTATTCTCATTGCTTACTGCCACAGCTCCGCCTGTACGACTGACTATTACTACTCCCGTGTTGGAGCCACCGCCACCGCCACCACCCGTGAGTGATGATGTGCCTCCCATGGCCATCAATCTGCGGCTGGAACGCTCGCCAGACCAGTGCAGCCTTTGCTTTCATTCCCCGGCACGCGCCGTCGAGTGCTATTCATACTAGGCACTCCTATCACCGGTGTTGTGTTTCTCCGCGTCCTCCTATTTCTGGGGGAGCTTCGTGGTGCAGTGGTTAGCACACTCGGCTCACAATCGAGAGAGCCCGGGTTCGATTCCCGGGCGGAGTGGAAAAATTTGGGCGGCTTTTCCGATACCCTACGCCCCTGTCCACCCAGCAGTGAATGGGTACCAGGTATTAATCGGGGGTTGTGTCCCGTCTCCCCAGGTATTAATCGGGGGTTGTGTCCCGTCTCCTGGGGTCTGTTCCCTTCTATAATTCCTTTCCCTTCTGTCTCTCTCCGGCATATGACCAAATATGTTGCGCCGACTAAACGAAACCTTCCAACTACCACCTCGTTCTGGCAACTGCTCTATTTTCATATCTTAATCCGATCTCATCTACCCTAACTATCATTACTTCCGGGTGATCACTATTATGTTTAATCTCCGTCTGTTATCAGTTATACGTATGATATGACATTTCCAAGTCAATTTCTTACATTCTTAATCGTTTCTAAAATGTTATCAACCTGTGTATGTTTCCTAACCCATAATGCTTTATACGTTTCTCGAAATGTTTTGTGAGGTAACAAGTTTCTGAATCATATGTTAGGACTAGGAGAATTTTTTTTTACAACAAAGGAGACAGCTCAAGGGCACAAAAAAAAAGAAACAATAATAAAAAAAAGCAGGAGGATATACAGATGAAAGAAGTTTGTTCCAGAGTTTACCAGCGTGAGGGATGAAAGAATGAAGATGCTGGTTAACTCTTGCATAAGGGATTTGAACAGTATAGGGATGAACATGAGTAGAAAGTCGTGTGCAGCGGGGCCGCGGGAGGGGGAGAGGCATGCAGTTAGCAAGTTCAGAAGAGAAGTCAGCGTGAAAATGGTGATAGAAGATAGAAAGAGAGGCAACATAGCGGCGGAATTTAAGAGGTAGAAGACTATCAGAATACGCTAAATGTACACCTTTTTCTCTATGGACAGTGGCAAGTTGCTATTATTATGTGCTTTTGTTTTCAATCACGTTGCCCCATCCAATTTCTATTATCTTTCTTACTCATTTATCATGGGATTGGTCTGCACTATTGATCGCCCTAAATATGTTACATCTTTCAATACCATAACTAACCTACCCGCCCCTCACCCCCCCCTACACACACACACACACACACATGTGCCTCATCGCAATGTTTCATTATGATCTTTTATTGGATAAGCATCGCTATTGTTGCACCCGAGAAAATGAAAAAAATACCTCTCATTTTTTCTCTTTCTCACACGACGTAGATTCTGGTTGGTCTGCACTTCTGATTGCCCTAAATATGTTCAGTCATAGACTATGGTTCAGTTATTACATCTTTCAGTATCATAACTAACCTTCCCTTCCCCCCCCCTACACCCACACACACACACACACACACACACACACACACACACACACATGTGGCTCATACAATGTTTCATTATGATCTTTTATTGGATAAGCGCATCGGTATTGTTGCACCCGAGAAAATGAAAAACATACCTCTCATTTTTTCTCTTTTTCACACAATGTGGATTCTGATTGGTCTGCACTTCTGATCACCCTAAATATGTTCAGTTAAGAACATAAGAACGTAAGGAGTCTGCAAGAGGCCGGTTGGTACATCTTTCAATATCATAACTTACCCAGCCGCCCCTCACCCCCCCCCCCCCACACACACACATGTGCCTCATCTGATCACAATATTTCATTATGATCTTCTTTTATTGGATAAGCGCATCGGTATTGTTGCACCCGAGAAAATGAAAAAAATACCTCTCATCTTTTCTTTTTTTCACACGACGTAGATTCTGATTGGTCTGCACTACTGATTGCCCTAAATATGTCCACTTATCACATCTTTCATTATCATAACTAACCCCCCCCCCCCCCCCCCCACACACACACACACACACACACACACACACACACACACACACATGTGGCTCATCGCAATATTTCATTATGATCTTCTTTTATTGGATAAGCGCATCGCTATTGTTGCACCCGAGAAAATGGAAAAAAATACCTCTCTCATTTTTTCTCTTTTTCACACGATGTGGATTCTGATTGAGTCCGTTTTTTTCCTGCACCTCGCAATCCTCCGCAGCGTGAAACACACCTGAGCGTCTATTGGGGTGGGACTGAAGAAATTAAATGAGATAAAAATGATTATTAGCACCTGGTTTCGATAGGGGAACAGGAAACGAATTAAAAACGATATGATACCAACATCGATGAATATGGGTAGGCGGTGGCTGAGTGGTAGTGTGCTGGCCCCATATTCACCGCGTGATGCACGATGCTGGTTCGACTCCCCACGCTACCACCTCGGATTTTTCAGTCACCGCCGAGTGGCTTAAAACTACCCACATGGTGTCCTGAAGACCACCCATCAACCCGGACTCTAGAGGAAACCGTCCAAGTGAATCAAGAACGAGTTCCGGGGGGCAGCATGAGCCAAGAGAAGATGGCGCCACTATAAACACTTGCCTGCGCCGACTACCATCCAGGACCCTCAAGAGAGTCTACGGCGATATAGGCGTACACGTGAAAAATAAAAAATAAAAATAAAATAAAAATAAATATGTCTGCTTGATAAGGAAGTGAAGAAGAAGAAACACCACTAATTTGTGAAAAAAAAGCGAAAATTCAATCCGTGCTTCGAGAACGGGGAAAAGACAAAGGAAATACGAAGACTTGGAAAACAATGATATAATGACCGTAGATTTTAAGAACGAGGAAGTAAAACAAATACTATTAATTAAAACATTATCGTCGTGGTTTGTGTTCATGCGTGTTATAATTAAACGTTAATGAATGACGTTACATGCCGCTTGACGTCCATGCATAGTTTTGGCATTGCTTGAATGTCATCCTTGATATTTTTCTTTGCCTCGGCGCATTTTTCATAATTCTTTTATTTTTAATATGGATATAGTGCACATAAGGCAGTATTAAAACGTTTTGTATATGATTTATAAGATAGACCCAACGGACAAAAAAACAGGAGAGAGAGAGAGAGAGAGAGAGAGAGAGAGAGAGAGAGAGAGAGAGAGAGAGAGACAGAGAGAGAGACAGACAGACAGACAGACAGAGAGAGAGAGAGAGAGAGAGAGAGAGAGAGAGAGAGAGAGAGAGAGAGAGAGATACGGTAATCTAAGTAAAAGGGTTGAATCTCACATAAGCCGGACAGTGATACGAAAAGAGACAGTGGGCGCACGCATAAACTAAAATAAACAAACAAATAAACAAACAAACTAAAAAACATACACACACACAAACACAAAGAAATAAACAAACACACACAAAACACAAATTAATAACCACACACACACACACACACACACACACACACACACACACACACACACACACACCTAAACTCGCACCACCCTGGAGGACTCATGGCCGCCTATCACCTCGACACACTCAACTCCACATCCCCCATCCACACCTCCGCACTCTTCATTACACTGTGTTCTTCCAACGGGGAACGGCTGGCTGTCTGGAGAGAGACCCGCAGCAGACCGAGAGGTGAATTACACACACACACACACACACACACACACACACACACACACATGCGGACACACCCAAAACAGAATAAGCAGAGGTAAATCGGAGAGGAGGAGGAAGAGGAGGAGGAGGAGGAGGAGGTATTGTGGTTAGGAGGGCATCGAGACGTGATCATTACCTGAGGTGATTATCTCCTTAACGAACAAGGTGTGCGTGGGGGAGGCGGTCTCATTACCTGCTTTGTGTGGGTGATTACACCTGTATTGCGTGTGTGTGTGTGTGTGTGTGTGTGTGTGTGTGTGTGTGTGTGTGTGTGAGAGAGAGAGAGAGAGAGAGAGAGAGAGAGAGAGAGAGAGAGAGAGAGAGAGAGAGAGAGAGAGAGAGAGAGAGAGAGAGAGAGAGAGAGAGAGTTTATGTAGGTCAGTCTAATTCCGTGTCCGGCGCAGTCTGTCTTTGATTAAGCTGCCTCTGAACAGGTGAGAAGATGATGTCGTGTTACCATCTGAAAGACAGGTGATACCCTCTCTCTCTCTCTCTCTCTCTCTCTCTCTCTCTCTCTCTCTCTCTCTCTCTCTCTCTCTCTCTCTCTCTCTGTGTGTGTGTGTGTGCGCGTTCATATCCACTCTTCCTTCCTCTCTTCTTTTCCATCCTGTTCCGTCCAGTCTTCCTGCATCTATTCCACAGTCTGTCGGGAGGGAACAGGTACCCGCGGGGCTCAACTTTTCATTAGGGTGGAGAGGCCGTAGTGGTGGAGAGCGGACGATTGCTGGTGGCGTGGAGAGGCGGGGAGGACGGCAGTGATTTATAAAGGGGAACCTGGGAATAGTAGCTGGCCCGCAGAGGAAAACGGAAAAGGTAATATTGGGGGTACAAGTTAAGCTTCTGGGCTCATCTCCGCCTCTTTGCCCTTGAGTCTACGGTTTTCCCGTTTTCCCCAGACAGAGGGTGTGTGACAATCGGGTTATACGAGTTTACCTTCCCAATGCTTTTGACCCGATCCGCTGCGATTGGCACGGATTTGGCTTTCAGTGGTAGCCCGGTAACATATACTCCCATGTCTTTCTCTGTCTCTGTGGTGGATAGTGGAGTGTTTCCCATGTGGTATTGGTGTGCTGGATATCCCCTCCCAAGGTGCAGGACTTTACATTTTTCTTCATTGAATTGTAGCAGCCACTTTTTGTTCCATTCCTGTAGCTCGGTGAGGTCTTCTTGTAGGAAATACGCAGTCAAGGGGTATTAATCGATTCGTGCTGAGCATGCTGAATCTAGTTGGGCTGAGGTGGCGAAGAAAAGCAGGAAAGTGAAGAAGAATCTCCTAGCTGGGAAAGTTTCTACCCAGGAAAAGAAGGCAACAGACATGAAGGATGAAGTCTCCCAGGCATTGAATGGTATTCAGATAATTGATTCAAGATTCACAAATGGAGATAATATTGTCGTGAACTTTGATAATGAGAACACAAGGGATGAGGCTGCTCAAAATTGGAGTCTGTTGAGCAATTTGTACCAAGAGTGTTGGAAAGATGAAACCAAAGATCATGATATGCTATATGCATAAAGAGGAGACCAAGGAAAAAATAAAGGAGACCATCTTAGACCGCAATGAGTTCTTACGCACAATTGAGGGTGTTGAGAATAAAATTGAGCTGATTTTTAGTAAGCTTGCAGTTGGTGGTACAATGCACTACATTTTGAGGTGTGAACCAACTGTGAGAGAGCTGATTCACAAGAATAAAATTAGAATGGGGAATATACACAGTGAGAGACAGATACCATGCAGCTATATGTTATCATTGTCATAGATACGGGCATTTTGAGGCCAACTGTACTGCCAAGACCAATGGAGAAGCCCCAAAATGTTATAAATGCGCTGGCAATCATAAATCAAAGGATTGCACCATGGCTGAGAAGAAATGCATTAATTGTGTGAGGTACAAGAAGCCTGAAACCAACCACTCAGCAAATGACCAGTGTTGTGTAGTTCTCCAGACTGAAATTGAGATAATTCGTAACATAACCGATCATGGCTATTATTAGTGTTTGTACTCAAAGATAGATTGTGTGTGATAAAATGTTAAGTGGGTTGGAAATAATCATTGGATATTCAATTGTGATACTATAATGAACATATCAGACATGAAAACTGAACCAATGGATATTTGTGAAACTATTCATGAAAGCAATCAAGACTCACTCACGCACTACGACGTTTGAGAATAAGTGCATCGAGGATTATTACTGAGGCTAACATCGTAACTGTTGACGGCCCTTGGAGACCGCTGTATTAGCAGTGGAGCGGGGCCTGAAACCTCATCAACGGTAACGGTAGCGGCAGAAGAAAAGAGGTAAGGAATCAACCCCTTGACTACGGATTTCCTACAGTCAGACCTCACCAAGCTACAGAAATGGAACAAAAAGTGTCTGCTACAACTCAATGAAGAAAAATGTAAAGTCCTGCACCATGGGAGGGGATATCCAGCACACCACACATGGGAAACACTCCACTATCCACCACAGAGGCAGAGAAAGACCTGGGAGTGTATGTTACCAGGCTACCAGTGAATGGATATCCAGCACACCAATACCACATGGGAAACGCTCCACTATCCACCACAGAGGCAGAGAAAGACCTGGGAGTGTATTTTACCAGGCTACCAGTGAAGGGATATCCAGCACACCAATACCACATGGGAAACATTCCACTATCCACCACAGAGGCAGAGAAAGACCTGGGACTGTATGTGACCAGGCTACCAGTGAAGGGATATCCAGCACACCAATACCACATGGGAAACACTCCACTATCCACCACAGAGGCAGAGAAAGACCTGGGAGTGTATGTTACCAGGCTACTAGTGAAGGGATATCCAGCACACCAATACCACATGGGAAACACTCCACTATCCACCACAGAGGCAGATAAAGACCTGAGAGTGTTACCAGGCTACCAGTGAAGGGATATCCAGCACACCAATACCACATGGGAAACACTCCACTATCCACCACAGAGGCAGAGAAAGACATGGAGTATAGTTACCAGGCTACATGCAGTGAAAGCCAAATCCGTGCCAATCGCGGCGGACGGGTTAAAAAGGAAAATAATGGAATATTACTCAAAGGAGAGGATGGTAAAGATCAAATATATGTTGCTGAAGGGAAGGGTTTAAATTAGATAATGTTATAATTTCTATGGTCGGGAAGGTTACGGCTTTTGGGTTGTAAGGATGAGAATGGAAAACTACCTAGTGAATGAAAGGACAAGAAAGAAATACTACTTTGTCGAAGGGAAGGGCAGAGGCGGTATTGATAAAGGGTCCTTGGAGTGAAATTTAATTATCAAAATGAGTTTAATCCAAACTTTGCTGCTAGGTTCAAGGGGCGGTATTAATAAAGGGTCCTAGGAGTGAAATTTAATTATCAAAATGAGTTTAATCCTAACTTTGCTGCTAGGTTCAAGGGGCGGTATTAATAAAAGGTCCTAGGAGTGAAATTTAATTATCAAAATGAGTTTCATCCTAACTTTGCTGCTAGGTTCAAGGGGCGGTATTAATAAAGGGTCCTAGGAGTGAAATTCAATTATCAAAATGAGTTTAATCCTAACTTTGCTGCCAGGTTCAAGGGGCGGTATTAATAAAGGGTCCTAGGAGTGAAATTTAATTATCAAAATGAGTTTAATCCTAACTTTGCTGCTAGGTTCAAGGGGCGGTATTAATAAAGGGTCCTAGGAGTGAAATTTAATTATCAAAATGAGTTTAATCCTAACTTTGCTGCCAGGTTCAAGGGGCGGTATTAATAAAGGGTCCTAGGAGTGAAATTTAATTATCAAAATGAGTTTAATCCTAACTTTGCTGCTAGGTTCAAGGGGCGGTATTAATAAAGGGTCCTAGGAGTGAAATTCAATTATCAAAATGAGTTTAATCCTAACTTTGCTGCCAGGTTCAAGGGGCGGTATTAATAAAAGGTCCTAGGAGTGAAATTCAACTTTCAAAGGGAGTTTAATCCTAACTTTGCTGCTAGGTTCAAGGGGCGGTATTAATAAAGGGTCCTAGGAGTGAAATTTAATTATCAAAATGAGTTTAATCCTAACTTTGCTGCCAGGTTCTAGGGGCGGTATTAATAAAAGGGTCGAAGGAATGAAATTTAATTATCAAAATGAGTTTAATCCTAACTTTGCTGCCAGGTTCTAGGGGCGGTATTAATAAAAGGTCCTAGGAGTGAAATTTAATTATCAAAATGAGTTTAATCCTAACTTTGCTGCCAGGTTCTAGGGGCGGTATTAATAAAAGGTCCTTGGAGTGAAATTTAATTATCAAAATGAGTTTAATCCTGACTTTGCTGCTAGGTTCTAGGGGAGGTATTAATAAAGGGTCCTAGGAGTGAAATTTAATTATCAAAATGAGTTTAATTCTAACTTTGCTGCCAGGTTCAAGGGGCGGTATTAATAAAGGGTCCTAGGAGTGAAATTTAATTATCAAAATGAGTTTAATTCTAACTTTGCTGCCAGGTTCTAGGGGCGGTATTAATAAAGGGTCCTAGGAGTGAAATTTAATTATCAAAATGAGTTTAATTCTAACTTTGCTGCCAGGTTCAAGGGGCGGTATTAATAAAAGGTCCTAGGAGTGAAATTTAATTATCAAAATGAGTTTAATCCTAACTTTGCTGCCAGGTTCTAGGGGCGGTGGAGCAGGAATTTAATACTACGAGTGGAAGAGAACGGGAATGGAGTAGGAATTTAATACTACGAGTGGAAGAGAACGGGAATGGAGTAGGAATTTAATACTACGAGTGGAAGAGAACGGGAATGAAGTAGGAATTTAATACTACGAGTGGAAGAGAACGGGAATGAAGTAGGAATTTAATACTACGAGTGGAAGAGAACGGGAATGAAGTAGGAATTTAATACTACGAGTGGAAGAGAAGGACAGTGGAGTAGGAATGGAAGAATACTTGCCGGAGGGAAGAGCAAGACTGGGCTACGGCAATTAGAGGAGTTCCGTACCCCCAAAAATTGCCAGTGATCGCTAGCTACTTTAACTAAAACTGAGTCAAGGCCTGTTGAAGATATAAGGACTCGCACACTTTAAAATCTCAAGTGATAAATCATGATGCACTGTGCCTATAGTCTACAATATATTGATCCCAAGTGTTTATGCTAACAATTTTCAGGTTACATTGGGATAAGCAAACCTTTTTTTTTTATAGTAGACCCACTTTTTTGTACTAAATTATGCTTTCCAGATAATCCGGCTTTTTTTTCGAGGAACAGAACTCCTCGAATAGGGAGTCAAGGGAAATAACATAGTATGATTTTTTTGAGGGAAGCGCAGGAGTGGAAGAGTACTTGATGGGGGGAAGGACAGGAATGGATACTAACGAGATGAAAGGATAAAAATGGGATAAATTTGGTTGAAGGAAGGACAGGAACTTGATATTACTTACGAGACAGAAAGACAAGGTAGGGATAAAAATATGTTTGAGGGAAGGATAGGAATGGAATTTTACTTAGGACACGAAAGGATAAAAATGGATTAAATTTGGATGAGGGAAGGACAGGAACGGGATATTACTTACGAAACAGAAGGAGAAGAATAGGATAAAAATATGTTTGAGGGATGGATAGGAATGGAGTATTACAGTACTTTGGACACGAAAGGATAAAAATGGATTAAATTTGGGTGAGGGAAGGATAGGAATGTAATATTACTTACGAGACAAAAAGACAAGAATTGGATAAAAATATGTTTGAGGGAAGGATAGGAATGGAATATTACAGTACTTTGGACACGAAAGGATAAAAATGGGATAAATTTGGTTGAGGGAAGAAAAGGAAAGAATGGGATAACTTTAGTTGAAGGAAGGATAGGAATGAAATATCACTTTGGACACGAATGGATAAAAATGGGATAAATTTGGTTGAGGGAAGAAAAGGAAAGAATGGGATAACTTTAGTTGAAGGAAGGATAGGAATGAAATATCACTTTGGACACGAATGGATAAAAATGGGATAAATTTGGTTGAGGGAAGGACAGGAACGGAGTTTTACTTATGGGAGGAAAGGGCAAAAATTGGGATAAAATTAGGTTGATTTCTGGAGACAATTTGGAGAAAGAGAAAGACATTGTTGAAGGGACGATGGAATGAAGGAAGTTAGGATGGAATAAAAACAAAAATAAAAAATGAAAACAAAGAACGAGAGAAGGAAAGAATAATGAACAAGGAAAAGAAAGAAAAAAGTTAAAAAAAAGATGAAGGAATGAAGAAGAAAATAAAAAAAAGGAAGATTGTGGAGAAAGAAAGAAGGTCGAAAGGAAGGAAGGAAGGAAAGAAGGAAATGGAGGAAGAAAGGAAGGAAGGAAAAGAAGGAAGGAGAGAAGGATGAAAGTCAAGAACCAAAGAAGGAAGGAGGGAAGGAAGGGAAAGAAGGAAGGAAGGAGAAGAAGAAAGAAAGAAAAGAAGGAAGGAAGGAAGAAAGGAAAGAATGAAGGAATATAAGGAATAAAAGAATAAAGACGAGAAGTAAGAAGCAGGAAGGGAAAGAAAGAAGGAAGGAGAAGGAGAAAGAAAAGAAGGAAGGATAGAAAAAATGATGAAAAGCAATGAGAAAACAACCAAGGAAGGAAGGAAGGAGGAACCAGAGAGCGAACATGCATATTTATACCGTTGACTCTGCAGACTAGCCGCTTCTTCCCCGCTGCCTCCCCCTCTGCACTCCCTCGAGGACTGCGGAAGAGGATACGAGGGTCAAGCTATGATGCGGAAAGGACGCGGATCACTCACTTTCAGGAGAGCTAATGGCAAGAAGGAAAAAATACGCTTCCTCTCAGATCGTAGGGAGGTTCTTGCATGCGTTCCGTAAACCCACCGCCCCACCCGGACCCCTTTCACCATGTTTTGTTTGTTTTTGTTTTGTTTTTTTATCGCATGTCAGTTATAGAAAGCAGAAGAAGAGGAAGAGGAGGAAGGAGAAGAAGAAGAATAAGAACAAGAAGAACAAGAACAAGAACAAAAAGAAAAACACGAACAGAAGTAGAAGAAAAAGAATATAATCGCTAATTTGTACGCTCCATTCTAATTTGGACTCATAACAAGATAAAAAAAAATGAAATGAGATGCAGGAGTAACATTTTTTTTTTTTTTTTTTTTTTTTTTACGTCGCGGCCTGTTGCGCCGGTAGGCATCTTCCTCGTAGGGCCTGATGGTCGGCCCAAGGCTTCTTCCAGGTGGGGCCTGATGGTCGGCCCAGCCCGTTCTGGCGCAGGCGAGTGTTTATAGTGGCGCCATCTTGCATTGGTTCATGCTGCCCCTCGGAACTCGTTCTTGATTCGCTTGGACGGCTTCCTCTAGAGTCCGGGTTGATGGGTGGTCTTCAGGACAGCATGTGGGTAGTTTTAAGCCACTCGGCGGTGACTGAAAAATCCGAGTGGTAGCGTGGGGATTCGAACCCGCGTCGTCCATCACGCGGTGAATGTGGGCCCAGTACGCTACCAGTTCGGCCACCGTCTAAACAGCTTGGTAACCATTCTATATTTTGACAACTGTTCGCTTTTTATACTCCAGCTCAATTTACACGAGTTTTTTCTCTGTCGATATGAATGCTAAGGCTCTTCGTCTCATCAGCTCTCCTCCTCTTACTGATAGTCTTCTACCTCTTAATTTCCGCCGCCATGTTGCCTCTCTTTCTATCTTCTATCGATATTTCCACGCTGACTGCTCTTCTGAACTTGCTAACTGCGTGCCTCCCCCCATCCCGCGGCCCCGCTGCACGCGACTTTCTACTCAAGCTCATCCCTTTACTGTCCAAACCCCTTATGCAAGAGTTAACCAGCATCTTCACTCTTTCATCCCTCACGCTGGTAAACTCTGGAACAATCTTCCTTAATCTGTATTTCCTCCTGCCTACGACTTGAACTCTTTCAAGAGGAGGGTATCAGGACACCTCTCCTTCCGAAACTGACCTCTCTTTCGGCCACCTCTTTGGATTATTTTTGGGAGCAGCGAGTAGCGGGATTTTTTTTACTATTGTTTCCTTTTTTGTGTGCCCTTGAGCAGTCTCCTTTGTTGTAAAAAAAAATAATGGTGCTTTTGAACTGACGAACAGACCCAAGTTCCAAAACTCCAAAATTACATATCACACACTCGTAAAACAACAACTTTCCTCTGCACCTCCCATCCGTCGCCATCCCTTTGACAGCCATCAGTATCTTCAGTAAAAGGAAACGTCTGTGGCTGATCCGAGTCTACCCTACCACAACCCTCATCTCTTTCTCACGCCTCGGTTGCTGAAAATCCATAATCCAGGTTTCCCAGAGTTTTCATCAACTACCTAACTTGCATGGCAGAATGGACAGCAGCATGGGGAGTTTTTTTTTTTTTTTTTTTTACGTGTCAGCCTTTAGCGCCGGTAGGCTTCTTTTTTTTAGGGTCCTGGATGGTAGTCGGCCCCGGCCCGTCATGGCGCAGGCAAGTGTTTTATAGTGGCGCCATCTTCTCTTGGCTCATGCTGCCCCCCGGAACTCGTTGATTCACTTGGACGGTTTCCTCTAGAGTCCGGGTTGATGGGTGGTCTTCAGGACAGCATGTGGGTAGTCTTAGGCTACTTGGCGGTGACTGAAAAATCTCAAGTGGTAGCGTGGGGATTCGAACCCGCGTCGTCCATCACAGGGTGAGTGTGGAGCCCGCACGTTACCACTCAGCCACCGCCTACCCAAGTTGATGACTGCCCCGTCAGAGAATCGAAACAAAGCCAAATAAGCAGCAATTCATATAAAATAATGGAGACTGTGGATTGGAGAAATTGTATTATGAACCTAAAACATTTAAGTTGAAAGAAGTAAGGCAATCATAATGACTGGAAAGTTATTGTTACAGAGACGCAACAAAGCCAAATAATCAGCAATTGCATATAAAATAATGGAGACTGTGGATTGGAGAAATTGTATTATGAACCTAAAACATTTAAGTTGAAAGAAGTAAGGCAATCATAATGGCTGGAAAGTTATTGTTACAGAGACGCAACAAAGCCAAATAATCAGCAATTGCATATAAAATAATGGAGACTGTGGATTGGAGAAATTGTATTATGAACCTAAAACACAAAAGTTGAAAGAAGAAAGGCAATCATAATGACTGTAAAGTTATTGTTACAGAGACGCAAAGACTTGTTGAACACATTAGTTGTAAGAGAGTGAAACATTTTATGCTTCAAATGGCGGCGTCGTAAGGGCGGCCGACGAGATGTGAAGAGCTGGAGTTCAGTGAGGCGGCATTGACTATATGAGATGCAAGAGGGCAGGTGATGTGACGGGCAGGTGCGATGCCTCGGGAAACAACTATAGTAATTCCCAGACGGTCCAAATTTGTGGCTTTACCGTGTAGCAGCGACGGGCCAAATTTGTGGCTTTACCGTGTAGCAGCGACGGGCCAAATTTGTGGCTTTACCGTGTAGCAGCGACGGGCCAAATTTGTGGCTTTACCGTGTAGCAGCGACGGGCCAAATTTGTGGCTTTACCGTGTAGCAGCGACGGGCCAAATTTGTGGCTTTACCGTGTAGCAGCGACGGGCCAAATTTGTGGCTTTACCGTGTAGCAGCGACGGGCCAAATTTGTGGCTTTACCGTGTAGCAGCGACGGGCCAAATTTGTGGCTTTACCGTGTAGCAGCGACGGGCCAGATTTGTGGCTTTACCGTGTAGTAGCGACGGGCCAAATTTGTGGCTTTACCGTGTAGCAGCGACGGGCCAGATTTGTGGCTTTACCGTGTAGCAGCGACGGGCCAATTTTGTGCCATGATTTTAACCCCCCAAAATAGATGATACATAAACTGATCACAAATGCTTTGATATATATTATGAAATGGTTTGTGTGAGGGGTGATTTTTTCTCATTTTTCTCGCTTAGAGGGACCATTAAGAATCATGATCCCCGCTGCTACCGGGTTTTAAATATTGGACACAACAATGCCGAAAGTAAAAAAAGAGAAAAAAAACGTGGATTAGTATGATACACACACGGAAAAAATTGATATTTGGCGTGAATACAAACTTGAAAAACGGCCGGAAAAGGATGATAAATAGAGGGGGGAAAAATAATCGTGATACAGGTTATGTAACACTAATGTGAGCATGAAACAATAGTTATATAAGTGTGTGTGTGTGTGTGTGTGTGTGTGTGTGTTTACGTCTACGCCTATAGCGCCGGTAGGCTTGCTTGAGGGGCCTGGATGGTGTTCGGTCCCAGCCCGTCATGGCGCAGGCAAGTGTTTATAGTGGCGCCATCTTCTCTTGGCTCATGCTGCCCCCCGGAACTCGTTCTTGATTCACTTGGATGGTTTCCTCTAGAGTCCGGGTTGATGGGTGGTCTTCAGGACAGCATGTGGGTAGTTTTAAGCCACTCGGCGGTGACTGAAAAATCCGAGGTGGTAGCGTGGGGATTCGAACTCACGTCGTCCATCGCGTGGTGAATGTGGGCCCAGCACGCTACCACTCAGCCACCGCTTACCCTATGTGTGTGTGTGTGTGTGTGTGTGTGCAGAGCAAGTATTTGTCTTCAAACAGTTCGTGAGGGAAAAAAGCGTTCCCAAGGTCGTTGCTGGCACTCTCACGTCTTGAGAAGCCTCTCACGAAGACTGGGAAATGTTGGCAATCTGAGGAGAGGAAGAAAACCTTTCCCAAACTCCTCTTTCCTCCGACGTTTAAAGATTTCTTCCTCGGGAGTTTCTGGACGTGTGTTTAATGTCCAATAATCTTCGAAATGAGAACTATTCGAGAGGTATTAGCGGCGGTGGCGCCTGGCGTTTCCAATACCCCCGCGAGGAATCTTTCTCCTTTTGGTCCGGCACGCCAACCAACCGCCCTCGCTGCCCCGTTGCTGAGACGGATGACGGCAATCAGGCGCGTCAGTTTGTCATGCCAGCCACATCCCTTTTTGGAGAGTCAATAGTTGGATCGTATTAACCCGGTAGCAACGACGGGCCAAATTTGCAGCGATGGGCCAAATTTCTGCCATGATATAAACCTCCCAAAATAGATGATACATAAACTGATCACACATGCGTTGATATATATTATGAAATGGTTTGCGTGAGTGATGATTATTTCTCATTATTTTACTTAGAGGGGCCTTTAACCTAACCTAACCTAACCTAACCTAAGAAACATAACCCAAGCAGCTATCGGGTTAAAAGACACATCCCCGCCTAAGAACACATAATTGACAAGGCTTTCGTAGGAGTTGTGGGCATTTCCAGGGGTAGTTTTATGACCCTGGTGGTAGTTTGACCCTTCTTCTGTACCCTGAACCTAAAAAAACACTCATTATAACATGACTGATCCCCCCTTTGACCTTTAGAAATAGCTGATGTGAAAAGCGAAACTGCCTTGTATTACCAGCATATATAAAGTTGGCATTAGAAGACACTTTCAGTTCTCACATCAGCTATTTCTAAAGGTCAAAGAGGGGGTCAGTCGGATTCTTATGAGTGTTTCTTCAGGTTCATGGTACAGAAGAAAGGTCAGACTACCACCAGAGCCATAAAACTACTCACGGAAATGCTCACAACTCCTACGAAAGCCTTGTCAAATAGGTGTTCTTGGGCAACGAAATGTCTAGTAATACGCCCCTTTCAGTTCTAACATCATCCATTTCTAAAGGTCAAAGAGGGGGTCAGTCGGGTTCTTATGAGTGTTTCTTCAGGTTCAGGGTACAGAGGAAGGGTCAGACTACCACCAGGGTCATAAAACTACTCTTGGAAATGCCCACAACTCCTACGAAAACCTTGTCAAATATGTGAACTTGGGAGCCGAAATGTCTTGTAATACGCATCCTTTCAGTTCTCACATCAGCTATTTCTAAAGGTCAAAGAGGGGGTCAGTCGGGTTCTTATGAGTGTTTCTTCAGGTTCATGGTACAGAAGAAGGGTCAAACTACCACCAGGGCCATAAAACTACTCTTGGAAATGCCCACAACTCCTACGAAAGCCTTGTCAAATATGTGAACTTGGGAGCCGAAATGTCTAGTAATACGCATCCTTTCAGTTCCAACATCATCCATTTCTAAAGGTCAAAGAGGGGGTCAGTCGGGTTCTTATGAGTGTTTCTTCAGGCTCAGGGTACAGAAGAAGGGTCAGACTACCACCAGGGCCATAAAACTACTCTTGGAAATGCCCACAACTCCTACGAAAGCCTTGTCAAATATGTGAACTTGGGAGCCGAAATGTAATACGCCCCCTTTCAGTTCTCACATCATCCATTTCTAAAGGTCAAAGAGGGGGTCAGTCGGGTTCTTATGAGTGTTTCTTCAGGTTCATGGTACAGAAGAAAGGTCAAACTACCACCAGGGCCATAAAACTACTCTTGGAAATGCCCACAACTCCTACGAAAGCCTTGTCAAATAGGTGTTCTTGGGCAACGAAATGTCTAGTAATACGACCCAATGAGCCATGCCAGTCTTGCTCATCAGTTTTTGGGGTCCCGTTAACTTTTGTGGCGTTACTTTCGGGGCAAATTGTTTTTCAAGGCTTTTTATCACTTCGATTTTGGAACATGTTATTTTTAGCGAGTCACCAATGAGAGAAGTCACTTTTTATAGTCACATCACTCTTGAGGCACAAAACTGCTCAATGTCATGTCACTCTTGAGGCACAAAACTGCTCATTGTCATGTCACTCTTGAGGCACAGAACTGCTCATTGTCATGTCACTCTTGAGGCACAGAACTGCTTATTGTCATGTCACTCTTGAGGTACAAAACTACTTATTGTCGTGTCACTCTTTAAGCACATAACTACTTACTGTCATGTCACTCTTGAGGTACAATACTACTTACTGTCATGTCACTCTTGAGGCACAGAACTACTTACTGTCATGTCACTCTTGAGGTACAAATTTACTTAGTCATGTCACTCTTGAGGCACAAAACTACTTATTGTCATGTCACTCTTAAGGCACAAAACTACTTATTGTCATGTCACTCTTAAGGCACAAAACTACTTATTGTCATGTCACTCTTGAAGCACATAACTACTTATTGTCATGTCACTCTTGAGGCACAAAACTTCTCATTGTCATGTCAATCTTGAGGCACAAAACTAATTATCGTCATGTCACTCTTGAGGTACAGAACTACTGATTCTCATGTCACTCTTGAGGCACAAAACTACTTATTGTCATGTCACTCTTGAGGCACAAAACTACTTAATTGTCATGTCACTCCTGAGGCACAAAACTACTTAATTGTCACGTCAATCCTGAGGCATAAAACTACTTACTGTCATGTCACTCTTGAAGCACAAAACTACTTACTGTCATGTCACTCTTGAGGTACAGAACTACTGATTGTCATGTCACTCTTGAGGCACAAAACTACTTACTGTCATGTCACTCTTGAGGCACAGAACTACTTACTGTCATGTCACTCTTGAGGTACAAATTTACTTAGTCATGTCACTCTTGAGGCACAAAACTACTTACTGTCATGTCACTCTTGAGGTACAAAACTACTTATTGTCATGTCACTCTTGAGGCACAAAACTACTTATTGTCATGTCACTCTTGAGGCACAAAACTACTTATTGTCATGTCACTCTTGAGGCACAAAACTACTTACTGTCATGTCACTCTTGAGGTACAAATTTACTTAGTCATGTCACTCTTGAGGCACAAAACTACTTATTGTCATGTCACTCTTGAGGCACAAAACTACTTATTGTCATGTCACTCTTGAGGCACAAAACTACTTATTGTCATGTCACTCTTGAGGCACAAAACTACTTATTGTCATGTCACTCTTGAGGCACAAAACTACTTATTGTCATGTCACTCTTGAGGCACAAAACTACTTATTGTCATGTCACTCTTGAGGCACAAAACTACTTATTGTCATGTCACTCTTGAGGCACAAACCTGCTTATTGTCATGTCACTCTTGAGGCACAAAACTACTTATTGTCATGTCACTCTTGAGGCACAAACCTGCTTATTGTCATGTCACTCTTGAGGTACAAATTTACTTATTGTCATGTCACTCTTGAGGCACAGAACTACTTACTGTCATGTCACTCTTGAGGTACAAAACTACTTATTGTCATGTCACTCTTGAGGCACAAACCTGCTTATTGTCATGTCACTCTTGAGGTACAAATTTACTTATTGTCATGTCACTCTTGAGGCACAAAACTACTTATTGTCATGTCACTCTTGAGGCACAAAACTACTTATTGTCATGTCACTCTTGAGGAACAAATTTACTTAGTCATGTCACTCTTGAGGCACAGAACTACTTACTGTCATGTCACTCTTGAGGTATAGAACTACTTATTGTCATGTCACTCTTGAGGCACAGAACTACTTACTGTCATGTCACTCTTGAGGCACAGAACTACTTACTGTCATGTCACTCTTGAGGTACAGAACTACTTACTGTCATGTCACTCTTGAGGCACAAAACTACTTACTGTCATGTCACTCTTGAGGTACAGAACTACTGATTCTCATGTCACTCTTGAGGCACAAAACTACTTATTGTCATGTCACTCTTGAGGCACAAAACTACTTAATTGTCATGTCAATCCTGAGGCATAAAACTACTTATTGTCATGTCACTCTTGAGGCACAAAACTACTTAATTGTCATGTCAATCCTGAGGCATAAAACTACTTATTGTCATGTTACTCTTGAGACATAAAACTGCTTTTTGTCATGTCACTCTTGAGGCACAAAACTTCTCATTGTCATGTCACTCTTGAGGCACAAAACTTCTCATTGTCATGTCACTCTTGAGGCACAAAACTACTTACTGTCATGTCACTCTTGAGGCACAAAACTGCTTATTGTCATGTCACTCGAGGCAAAAAACTGCTTATTGTCATGTCACTCGAGGCAAAAAACTGCTTATTGTCATGTCACTCGAGGCAAAAAACTGCTTACTGTCATGTCACTCTTGAGGCACAATACTACTTATTATAGAGATCTGTATTACTCTCTCTCTCTCTCTCTCTCTCTCTCTCTCTCTCTCTCTCTCTCTCTCTCTCTCTCTCTCTCTCTCTCTCTCTCTCTCTCTCTCTCTCTCTCTCGTAGGGGTTTCCGGCGATTAGGAAATGCATGAAATGGGAATCAAAATCATGGAAGCAAACCGCGTTCCTGATTACCGCGCACAGGTGGTCCATAGAGGTGTTCTCAGGTGTCCCTAAAAACATGTTTACTGAAGTGGCTCAGCTGATCACTGAATAACATGTGAGTATTGAGATGAATGTGTGTGTGTGTGTGTGTGTGTGTGTGTGTGTGTGTGTGTGTGTGTGTGTGTGTGTGTGTGTGTGTGTGCGCGCGTGTGTTTGTCCGTGTGTGTTTGTGTGTGTGTGTGTGTGTGTGTGTGTGTGTGTGTGTGTGTGTGTGTGTGTAAGATGAAAAAGAAAGAATGGAAAACTAATAGATAGACAGACAGATATCCGTACGTAAATATACATAGATATATAGTCACAAAACAATATTTTTAATGGACAACAATTTAACTTCATTTATTAATATACATACATCGTGTCTGTAAAAATGTCTTTTAAATATATGTATAATATTGAATTTATTATCCTATCTAATTGTACATATATTTAGTTATAGTTATGAGCACAAAAACACCCTAAATATTCCACCCTACTATTTGCAAGGCAAAATCCCCACAACTTCATCCGCTCACTTAATTAAACATCACAAATTACTTCCCTCGCCTTCGCTTCGCTCACCTGGACATATCTTCCGTACTTTTCCTTCTATACCAAAGCCCTTCACTTCATGCTTGAAATTGATTTCAGGCAACATATAATCTTATGAAAGGAGTTCCTCCTTTTAAATCTATACAAATCATGCTCAAGTATTTTCATCACCTCTTCCTTCGCATCTTATCATTCACTTCGCATCTCATCATAGCCACATCGTGCTCGTGTTTCCCCTCACTGCTTCTCCTCCATCCTCTTTCCATCTGCTCAGTTCACATTATCACATTACGTCATCGTTCCAGTTTACAGCTAAGTCTAAATACAGCAAGTCAAGTCATACGCAGGTTTGTGGGAGGAGACACGGCCGAGACGTGGTTTATGCGTGACACTGCTTGGAGCCAAACTAGAGAATGTAGAAACAGGGATTTAGAGAAAAAGAAGAAAGGCGGACTAATTTAAATCAGTCACTTCAACATGCCCTCCCTCACACCCCACACCGCCGTTTGTAGGCATTGAAATTACAGTCACGCAATAGCACAATAAAAAGACATATTTTTTCGTCAGTGGCTTGCCTGAAAGCGCTGTGAAAGAAGGCGAGAATGCACATCCAGAGTGCACACACGGCCCCAACTTTAGTCACCCCTGAACTGGCGGTTTTTTTTTTTTAGCTCCAAGTGACGTCATCCCGCTGCTCCGCCCCAAAACCGCCTCCTGCGCGTACCGGTCGCAGTTTTGAAGCAGTGACTTGACTTGGTATATATAGACTCAGGTTTACAGTCTTTCCCTTCGCCTCGCAGCAGCACGTGACGCTCCTATTAGACCCTCATCCTGCCGCCACGACAGAAACGATGAGCTTTGCTATTTGATGGGACTCTTGTAAATAACCGGTCTGCTGCTAAACTCTTACCTCGGAACGCAACCCCCTCTTTTCTCCTTAGCTATCTACCACTCTATGACCCATTTCTCATCTTTTATTTCAATCCCATATTCGTCCCTTCTTATTTATCTTCCTCACACCCATCCAATCATCTATTTCTTCTCTTCAACTGAAACGTCTCCATTCCTTCTTGACTTCCTTCTTTCCTTTTTCCCTCTTTACTTCCTCACTTTTATTTCAATCCTATATTCGTCCCTTCTTATTCATCTTCCTCACACCTATCCTATCATCTATTTCTTCTCTTCAACTAAAACGTCTCCATTCCTTCTTGACTTCCTTCTTTCCTTTTTTCCTTTTTTTTTCATCATTTCTTCTTATATATCCTCCTTTTTCTCCTATACCTTATCACTTTATTCTATCACACATTCTATTTCTGATTCGATACTTTCATTTTCCTGATAAACTGTTCCATCTACTTTGTCTATATTCCCTTTCCATAGCCATCCTTTCTAATAATCTTTCTTTCCGTCGTTTTATCAGCAACATTCAACGCCTTGGTCTCACACGGTAAGGACACGGTACCTGGCGCTAAAGTTGTTGACTCGTCTCTTCCAGTTCCCACAATCACATATTTAAAGACATCAAACTGAAAGAAAAAAAAAACTTCTCGCACAATGTATTGACAGCGTCGTTGTGAGAGAGTATGCACAGTGTGTTTATAAGAACAAGGAAATACACCACTGACCAGTTGCCAAGACCGTCCCAGCCTTCGTCACTCCAAGATATCCCATTCTTCACCCCCTGTCGGGGACCCAGCCATGCAGCAAGCTGTGCAAAAGTACCCCACCGTTCCGATCTTGCCGACTCTGAACATCACATTGTAGTATTAACCCCTTGACCGCGGATTTCATACAAGAAGACATCACCAAGCTACAGGAATGGACAAAAAGTGCCGGATACAATCGAATGAGGAAAAATGTAAAGTCCTGCACCTTGGGAGAGGATATCCAGCACACCAATACCACATGGGAAACACTCCACTATCCACCACAGAGGCAGAGAAGGGCCTGGGAGTGTGTGTTACCAGGCTACCAGTGAAAGCCGAATCCGTGCCAATCGCAGGGGACGGGTTAAGTCGGTTGACCTGGACGGTTTTTTGATACTTCAATGCAAAATGAACCACACGATGTCGTGAGTTTCAACAGGGGATGCTTGCAGCCTATGTCGATTTCAAGAAGGCGTTTGATTCAGTGCATCGCGAGGCACTCTGGGATCTCCTGACTCCGAGGGATTCCTGTAAGCACTCTTGGTTGTTAAGTGGGGAAGGGGGATTGTCCAGCTTCCCGACAACGCGTGTGTGAGGTAGGGCTGTGTCCTTGCCCCATCACTTTTCAACACTTGCATGGAATGGGCACTATAGTAAAACCATCTTGCCCATAGATCGTTTTGGCGTTGGCTACTTCGCGTATTTTCCTCCCTGCTACGCTGCCACATGTCTCTAATTGGGTCTTTCACTAAGCTGACCTGCCATCTGGTGGCCCTGCTGGAGCCGCTGCCAGAGCCAAGCGCTGCGGTGTGCTGGGGTCCAGCGAGGCTTAATTATTTTTTTTTTTGTACCACACTAAAAATATCAGGAGTTATGTGGCCTATATCATGTTTACACCAAAAAATCTGAGTGCTGTGTATTCATGTTATTCATGTCTGTCAAAATAACCAAATACATTCATCTATCCTCAACATCCCATCCATGGACACACTCCATATGGGTAATAATATTATATCAGGCGTGCCTAAGTCTGGAATATAAGCGTCATGCAAAGAAAAGAAAGTGTCATGCTCTCTCATTTTATAGCAAATTTTATAGAAAATTTGAAATACTTTGCCAAAGATCTCCACGTGGCTGCTCAACATCCTGGTGTCACACGCCGCTGCTCTCTGTCCCTCCAGTCAGAGCGCTCCTCCCTCCCCACTGTATATTGAGGTTGTTTACACTGCTAATCATTTATCATTATTTAATATATTTATTATTATTATTAAATTACATAATTATTATTCAATTTAATCTACATTCAATATATGTAACTTAAAAAGAACAACATATACCATGTGACGTTTGTTTGTGTGAGAAAAAATATTTATTTAATTTCCTATTTCTTGCATTTCCCGTTTCCTAAATACTACTAGTAAGTCAAGTGTCTCTTTGCCGTAGCTATGAGGAAAAATATGTGAGTTCTAAATAATAGCAAAAAAATAGTAAGAAAAAATATTTGGACGTACGCCGCATGCAAATATATTTTGGTAGTTCCAGCAAGGCCACCAGATGGCAGGTAGAGCTCAGGGAAGGATCCATTTATCGGATTAGTGTATAAGTGCGAAGTACAGGCCTTCCACGCTCTCTCTCTCTCTCTCTCTCTCTCTCTCTCTCTCTCTCTCTCTGCTTTTAAGAAAACTATACATTCTGTGTATAATTATTTCTTTAATAAGATTCGATTTCATATCAATCAATCAATGGGGGCTCTATAAACACATGCCTGCGCCATGACGGGCTGGGGCCGAATACCATCCAGGCCCCTCAAGCAAGCCTACCGGCGCGTTGCCTCGCCCAACCTACGACGCCAAGTCCGAGAGTCCCTTCGGGTAAGTCTCTATGTAGATCCCCTTCTCATCCCTTGGTAGCCTAGTCCATAATAACGGTGGGTCTCGCCAGGAAGTCTTACCTCGGACTGACTTGGCCCACGGTGTTATGGATTCATTCAGCACGAGAATATGGCATTCTAGATACCTGTGTAGAAGGACACAGATCCGGATCTTCAAGTCGCTTGTGCTCCCTGTCTTACTCTATGGCTGTGAGACATGGACACTAAATGGGAACTTGGAGAGGTGGATTGATGCCTTCGGCCGAGTGGTTAGCGTGCGGGCGTGTTGAGCCCGAGGACCTAGCGCGAACAAGGCTCCAGTCCCCGCCGAAACACGCTGATTTTTCAGGTCATCGCCGAGTGGCGGAAGATTTCCCACATGCTGTCCGGATCTGAAATCAACCTTAACTTTAGCAACTTCGGTCATGAGGAGCACCGGGGGCAGCATGGGTCAAGCAAAAGTCATACACCACGGCAGCTACTATAAATAAAATTAGCTTGCGCCACTAACGGGCTGGACCCGCAAGAAAGCTTACAGGCGTTACAGGCAGCACACACACACAAAAAAAGTGTCGACACAGAATTGTAGTAGGGTAGGGTAGGCGGTGGCCGAAGTGGTAGCGTACTGGGCCCACATTCACCGCGTGATGGACGACGCGGGTTTGAAATCCCTACCACTCACATTTTTTTTTCACCGCCGGCGTGGCTTAAAAAAACCCTTACCCACCCCCGACCACCCTCTAGAGGAAGGAGGAAGCCGTCCAAACGAATTCCGAGGGCAGCATGGGGGGCAGCAAGATGCCGCCGCACATGCGCCACGCCTGCGCCAGAAACGGCTGGGCCGACCATCAGGCCCCCCCTGGGAAGCTCTTGGCCGACCATCAGGCCCCACCCCAGGGCCCACCAGGGAAGAAGCAAAGCCCACCTGGAGAAAGCCTTGGGCCGATGGACCAACCCTGAAAAAAACAGCCCCCCACCAGGAAGGGCCCCACCTATCAGGCCGGCAGGAGAGATGCCTACAAAATAAAAAATAAAAAATAAAAATAAATCGCTGGAATGACCGTGTCAAAACGACGACTACTCCGTGAGACTGATTCCACATATATTACCTGCATAGTCTGTCAACGCCGACTCCGGTATCAGAGCATGTGGCACGCTACACGGAAGCCGACTCTGCTCATCGTTTTTTTTTTTTTTTTTTTTTTTTTGTTTACGTTTCCGCCTGTGGCGCCGGTAGACTTTCTTGGTGGGGCCTGATGGTCTACCCCAGCCCGTCGTGCCGCAGGCAAGTGTTTATAGTGGCGCCATCTTGTTTGGCTCATGCTGCCCCCCGGAGCTCATCATTGATCTTCTCTTTTAGAGACAGCATGTGGGTAGTCTTAGGCCACTCATCGGGACTGAAATACTAGCTATGTCATGCTAGCCACTCAGCCAAGGGGGCGCCTCACTGAGTCTGTGACTTGAGCAAGTCGATAGATCCTGCAAGAAGGGACTTAGAATGAGAAAAGGACCTGCCGGAGGGACACGGAGGAACCCCCAGACTTGGCGTCGTGTGGTGGGCAAAGCAACGCACCCCCGGTGTATGCCACCACTGATTGTTTGACTGATGTTATACCCAGCACTGACCTGATAAGTAACTTTTAGGCCACCGACAGACGCCAGCCTGCACTGGATTCACCAGCGGCTGTACTCCCACCGAACATCCCATGACTCCTACACTCCCAGATAATTAGGTCAGATCAACCAGTCCCAACACTTTCTTTGTTTATTTCTTTTAAGTGTGGGTAACTTGTTGCTTTTCAACCTACCGTCAGCAACAACCAAATACACCGTTTACTATATTATTATTATTATTATTATTATTATTATTATTATTATTATTATTATTATTATTATTATTAGTAGTAGTAGTAGTAGTAGTAGTAGTAGTAGTAGTAGTATAATCATTAATGCCATAATTATTGTATTTATTATAATCGTTGTTATAACATTTTCATTATTACACACACACACACACACACACACACACACACACACACACACACACACACACACACACACATACAAGAATACCTCAGCCTCACACGGCGTGTCTTAAAACAGGCGAGTCATTACACGTTATTAAGCGTTGTGTTTCACCGTGGCGGCTCCCATCAAGGTGGAGGAGGTGTCGTTAGCTCAGGTGTGGCGTACAGACTTATTCATGGTGAGTGAGGAGGCGGTGAAGAAGAGAAAAGAATGACAACGATTAGAGAGAGAGAGAGAGAGAGAGAGAGAGAGAGAGAGAGTTTATAAAAAGACACAAAAATTGCCCCACTTCCTACGTCATCGAGAGAGAGAGAGAGAGAGAGAGAGAGAGAGAGAGAGAGAGAGAGAGAGAGAGAGAGAGAGAGAGAGAGAGAGAGAGTTTATAAAAAGACACAAAAATTGCCCCACTGCCTACGTCATCGTACTTTCACATGAAAATTACACACACTTAAGTAAAGGTTGGCTAGACCAGGATGGCAGCATGCATAAAACACAGGGGGCTCCCCTTCTCTCTCTCTCTCTCTCTCTCTCTCGTCTAAAAATACCGTGCCAATGAACATATGTATATCAGAGAATAACTTTTTGAACCGTATAATCCAAGACAACGAAATAGAAGTATAATAACCAACAAAAATTAGGTCCCAAACATGTAGACATGAAGAGCATGGAAAAAATGAATCTATATAACGAAACATTCTTCACAAGCCAAGCGGCGCAAATTACGTGGTTATAATAACTGTAAATATCAACAGGTACAAACAAATCCGTCTTTCGAAGTTGAAATAAAAACACGTATACAACTGGACTGGAGTGCTTCCGGAAAAAAAATAACACATTCATATCCTCTCTACCGTTGTGCTTCAAGAGAATTTTATTTACATCAATGCGTTCTTTCCTTTACGACGTATAGAACGGAGACGTGAGCACTGCTAAAGTCTGGAAAAGAAACTGAAAAGTCTCCAATAGGGAAAAGAGAGAGAGAGAGAGAGAGAGAGAGAGATATATATATATATATATATATATATATATATATATATATATATATATATATATATATATATATATATATATATATATATATATATATATATATATATATATATATATATATATATATATATATATATATATATATATATATATATATATATATATATATATATATATATATATATATATATATATATATGGACGATTCTGAGCATATTAATCCTACTCATCCTCCCTCTGACTCCTTTATGTATGTTATTAAGATTCTTAAGAATGATGTGTTGTATGCCATCTCTTGCCTCAACCCTCAGAAGGCTCATGGAGCTAATGGAGTGCCTCGTATTGTCTTTAAAAACTTAAAAACTCCCAAGATGGCGTGCAAACTCCACCACCATTAATGCCTAAAATCATTATCACCTTTACTCAACTGCTATCGATTTAACCATTGCTGTATACTTATAGAAATTATAGAAAGGCATTTAAATATTTTACTGTTCTTGCTTGTCTGAACAGTTAAAAAAAAGCAAAATAATTGAACAGAAAGTATTGCAAAATGACAGAAAGTTGCATGCAGCTTTCATTTTTTTAAAGGGCGGGACGTTGAACTCAGGACTTCTTTGATGCTCGAAAAATAATTGTGACGAGGCGGAGAGTTGTGATGGTGGCGAGGCTGGATAATGCTGGATGTTGTTGGGATGGGCTGTGGAGGTTGGGATGATATGGGTGGTTATATTGGTAAAGGTAAAGGTGATGGGTGGGTGTAGGTGGGCGGGGAACTAATATGGCAGTGGGTGGTTGGTGCGGGCAATGAACGTCGATGGTGGGGAACAATGGTGAGTCGGCGGGGGAATGGAATGGGTGAAGAGGGTGCATGGTGCTGTGTTACTGATGGTGGATATAAGAAAAAAAGAAGTTAATGGGGAAAGACGTCGAGGAAAAAGTTGGAAAGTTTCGTTTAGTCGGCGCAACATCTGTGGTCATATGCCGGAGAGAGACAGAAGGGGAAGGAATTATAGGAGAAAGGAACAGATCCCAGGAGACGGGACACAACCCCCGATTAATACCTGGTACCCATTCACTGCTGGGTGGACAGGGGCGTAGGGTATCGGAAAAGCCGCCCAAATTTTTCCACCCCGCCCGGGAATCGAACATGGGCTCTCTCGGTTGTGAGCCGAGTGTGCTAACCACTGCACCACGAAGCCCTCAAGACGTCGAGGAGGGAAAGGTATGATCAGTAATGGTTGTAGGTGGAGAGGTGCAATGGTTGGTAAATGAATGTTTTTTTTAGATAAACTTATTGAATTTTTTTAATATTTATCAACCCTCACCTTTAATTAGGCAGACTCCTCTAACTCTTTATCCCTATGTGATTGTATATCGACTTATCTGCCGGAGTCTATGGCTTTAACCATAATCCTATGTATCTAACGGAATCTATAGGTCGTATTAAAAGACATTTCATCGCCCAAGAACACATATTGGACAAGGTTTTCGTAGGAGTTGTGGGCATTTCCAGGCGTAGTTACATGACCCTGGTGGTAGTGTGACCCTTCTTCTGTACCATGAACCTGAAGAAATACTCATTAGAACCCGACTGACCCCCTTTTTGACGTTTAGAAATAGCTGATGTGAGAAGCGAAAGTCTCTTATAATACCGACTTATGTCTTTAACCATACTCCTATATATCATACAATTAATCCATTCAGGCAACGATCAGCTCCCACATACAGAAAGTAATGAACATTGCAACACATTTTTTTAATGCGTTTGAAGAGGCAACATCCGGTGATATGTGGCGGTATACGACGTGAAGAAAACGAGATGGCTAAGTCTATATACACCAAGTCAAGTCATACGCAGGTTTGTGGGAGGAGACACGGCCGAGGCGTGGTTTATGCGTGACACTGCTTGGAGCCAAACTAGAGAATGTGGAAACAGGGATTTAGAGAAAACGAAGAAAAGCAGACTAATTTAAATCAATCACTTCAACATGCCCTCCCTCACACCCCACACCGCCGTTTGTAGTCATTGAAATTACAGTCACGCAATAGCACAATAAAAAGACATATTTTTTCGTCAGTGGCTTGCCTGAACGCGCTGTGAAAGAAGGCGAGAATGCACATCCAGAGTGCACATACGGCCCCAACTTTAGTCGCCCCTGAACTGGCGGGTATTTTTTTGGCTCCAAGTGACGTCATCCCGCTGCTCCGCCCCAAAACCGCCTCCTGCGCGTACCGGTCGCAGTTTTGAAGCAGAGTGACTTGACTTGGTATATATAGACTTAGAGGAGATGGAAGATATGGGGCGATACAACGACAGATAACGGGACAGGTGAAGAGTAGGAAGAAAACCCTATACTTGTAAGAGTTCAAACACCCCAGATCAGAGCCCTTCGTGTCTGCCTTCCCTCCTTCCTTCGAGCAAGGGTGAGTAAAAAGATGAAAGCAAGGAGCGAGAAAAGGAAAAGCAGGCGTGAGAAAGCATTTATAAAGTGGAGCGTAGACGAGGAAGATAAACAGAAGGATTCCAGGAAGGGATCGAGTAGGATTACAGCGTTACGAGTGTGTGACTGTGGATATGAAGGAGAGATTAAGCAACACCGTAGCACTGCCTACCGTTGCTCTTCCTAGTTTTACTAT
>NW_026112143.1:82500-210280 GCF_024679095.1 Eriocheir sinensis
TTACCTCTCCTTTTCTCTCACATTCACGCCTTTACTCCACTGTTACACTTTCCTACACTTTCCCTCCTAGCATTTTACAGCAAAGCGGGCAGCCAGGGACACAGAGAAAGGCTCACAAGACGCTGCTGGATATGCGTCATCAACTTATATGCGAGAGATGTCTTGACGCGCACCGGTTTTCAAAGCGTTCAAAGCGCAAGCAAGAAATAGGAATGATGGCCAATAATTTCTCATTGAATCGGATGAAGCTTTGAAGATACTGGTGATCTGTTTTATGAGTCGTTTTATTAGTCGCGTGCAACGAGGCCGCGGGAAGGCTGGAGGCACTCAGAGGGCACCAACTCACGTCTTGGTATCGTGCCCTTTAGGTAGCCTGCCCTTTGCTGTCTTCCTTGACCCTCTCGATCTCATTTCTTCTCCTCTGCTGGGGGGCTTCGTGGTGCAGTGGTTACTTCTTGGCCTGTGGCGCCCGTAGGCCTTCATAGTAGGGTTTGATGGTCGGCCCCAGCTCGTTGTGGCGCAGGCAAGTGTTTATAGTGGCGCCATCTTTACTTTTCAGCATTTTTCATTTTATAACCAAGTTGCATAAAATAAATTGTTGGGGGCGTGTTGGAAGGTCATGTGACGCCGATTTAGCACAGTTTTTGTGATATTAACACTTGTTACTACGACAACTAATGATGACGATGATAATAATAATAATAATAATAATAATAATAATAATAATAATAATAATAATAATAATGCAACTAATACTGCTGACTGTACTACTACTACTACTACTACTACTACTACTACTACTACTACTACTACTGCTACTACGACTGATGATGTTGATGATATTACTACTATTACTACTGCAGCTACTACTACCATTAACATTATTTTCCATTATAATATTAGTATTACCATTCATTGATTAGCACTCAGTTGTATCCTTTTTTTTCTTCCTTTGAATAGATATTATAATATTTGGAAAGCAATTAAGTGTGGTTCTAAATAGTATGGGGATCATTATTTTTAATCATATCTTCCCCTATATGCTGTTGTTTCATCATACAATAACGTTTTACCCGTTTCTAATTCGTCACCCTCTCTCCAATCTCTATCGAATTCCACCCTGAATATAACCTCCATAACCTCCTCCGTCACATTCCTCCTCCTATCATATCTTCCCCTATATGCTGTTGTTTCATCATACAATAACGTTTTACCCGTTTCTAATTCGTCATCCTCTCTCCAATCTCTCTCGAATTCCACCCTGAATATAACCTCCATAACCTCCTCCGTCACATTCCTCCTCCTATCTATCCAGCATTCCTTCTCTACTCTGGCACTCATTTTCTCATATTTGCTTATTTTTTCTCTTACTAACTGTCTATAAATATAATTATCTCTATACGTATATGCTAGCTCGCATTTGGTCAATTTGTTCATCGTTTTCCTCGTTTTCCTCTCTCTTATATTGCCATCATTTCACCTCTAAATACAACTCTTTTTTCCTCTCCTTATTTAGCGATGTTTACCTTTTCATTTCTCGACATTTTTATCAATCATTCCCTCGTTTCCTAGCTTTCATATCCCTGTTTATCTTCCTGTCTCCCCTGTCCATATAATCCCCTCGGCATTTGTTAATATTTCTTCACTAGTTTGTTATTTATATATTTTGTATTTAGCGTCTGTCTGTTCATATTT
The DNA here is from genome assembly GCF_024679095.1 of Eriocheir sinensis. NCBI lineage: Eukaryota > Metazoa > Arthropoda > Malacostraca > Decapoda > Varunidae > Eriocheir > Eriocheir sinensis. The sequence continues at coordinate 84,196 of NW_026112143.1, forward strand.
TTCGCCTTCTTTCCTCGTCCCATCTATACTATCCCTCTCTCTCATCCCTACCTAAGTCTATATATACCAAGTCAAGTCACTCTGCTTCAAAACTGCGACCAGTACGCGCAGGAGGCGGTTTTGGGGCGGAGCAGTGGGATGACGTCACTTGGAGCCAAAATAAAAAGGACCCGCCAGTTCAGGAGTGACTAAAGTTGGGGCCGTGTGGGCACTCTGGATGTGCATTCTCGCCTTCTTTCACAGCGCGTTCAGGCAAGCCACTGACGAAAAAATATGTCTTTTTATTGTGCTATTGCGTGACTGTAATTTCAATGACTACAAACGGCGGTGTGGGGTGTGAGGGAGGGCATGACGCAGTGATTGATTTAAATTAGTCCGCCTTTCTTCGTTTTCTCTAAATCCCTGTTTCTACATTCTCTAGTTTGGCTCCAAGCAGTGTCACGCATAAACCACGCCTCGGCCGTGTCTCCTCCCACAAACCTGCGTATGACTTGACTTGGTGTATATAGACTTAGATCCCTACATTATTCCCTCGCTCTATGTTGATATTTTTTCTCTTGTTTGCTATTTTTTTTTCTTTTACATCCAGCGTCTCCTTCATTCTTCTCGTTCATGTCTTTCACCCTCTTCTCTCTTCCCGTCTAAGCCTCTCATCCAGTTTCCATTACCGGCCCGAGCATCTCAGGTATTTCTTTGACATTCTCCTCCTCACACTCATTCGCACGTATAAGGAGGTGACCTGATTGATTGACACCCCGCGCCAACCCTTCGCCGTAATTGCAGGTAACCCAGCCCGTCTTAATTAAGAGATCCTTTTTTCCTTCCCAATTGTCACCTGAGAAGCGAGGTGGGCCTGTTGATTGGACGCAGGTAGGGGAGGAGAGAGGGAGGGAAAAGAATGGGGGCGATGGAAGGAAGGAAACACAAAGAAAATAAAGAAAGGACAAGGATGTTAAAAGGGAAGGAATGGAAAGAGAAAGGAAGAGAAGGGAAGGGAAGGGAAGGGAAGGGAAGGGACGGGAAGGGAAGGGAAGGGAAGGGAAGGGAAGGGAAGGGACGGGACGGGAAGGGAAGGGAAGGGAAGGGAAGGGACGGGAAGGGAAGGGAAGGGAAGGGAAGGGAAAGGAAAGGAAAGGAAAGGAAAGGAAGAGAAGAGAAGAGAAGAGAAGAGAAGAGAAGAGAAGAGAAGAGAAGAGAAGAGAAGAGAAGGAAAGGAAAGGAAAGGAAAGGAAAGGAAAGGAAAGGAAAGGAAAGGGAACGGAACGGAACGGAACGGAACGGAACGAAAGGAAAGGAAAGGAAAGGAAAGGAAAGGAAAGGAAAGGAAAGGAAAGGAAAAGAAAAGAAAAGAAAAGAAAAGAAAAGAAAAGAAAAGAAAAGAAAAGAAAAGAAAAGAAAAGAAAAGAAAAGAAACGGAACGGAACGGAAAGGAAAGGAAAGGAAAGGAAGGGAAGCCACAAGAAGGAAAGGGCGGAAACAAAAGGGAAAGGAAGAGACAAAAATTCAAGGGAAGGGAAAGGAGGAGATAGGAAAAGAGAGGGAATGGAAAGGAAGATGAAGGAAAAGGAAAAAAAGGAAAGGTGGCTTCATGCTCCACTGTGAATATAATTTTGCTGTGTTGTAAACTGAAGTAGTCAAGGAATTAATTTAGACCATCTTTTTCTTTAGACAATAAAAAAAAACAATTCTCCACATATCTTTTTATAAGTTAATAATTTGAAATTGTTTGGGTGTTTGTCAAGCAACCTTTTCCCGTGACAGCACAGGACTCTCCGTTTTTACGTTTTTACAGTAGAGAGAGAGAGAGAGATTTACTTATGGCCTATAGCGCCGATAGGCTAATTCATATGGGCCTGATGGTCGGCACGAGCCCGTCATGGCGCAGGCAATTGTTTATAGTGGCGCCATTATGATTGCCTCATGCTGCCCCCCGGAACTCTTTCTTGATTTCACTTGCGCTGTACAGCTTCTAGAATCTGGGTTGTTAGGTGGTCTTCAGGACAGCATGTGGGTAGTCTTAGGCCACTCGGCAGTGCTCTCTCTCTCTCTCTCTCTCTCTCTCTCTCTCTCTCTCTCTCTCTCTCTCTCTCTCTCTGCCCTTTAACGTAAACAAGTGCCAGGTCCTTCAAGTTGGAACAAAGAATAAGAAGTTCGATTACGAAATGCGCGGCGTTAAACTCACAAGCGTTCAATCCTAACTTTTTTTCCCTATCCTTCCTATCCTAACAATTCCCTTCCATCCCACCCTTCTCTTTCCCTTCCTTTCCACCTCTGTCATTCCTTTCCTTTCTACCTCTTCCTTCCCATCCCTACCAGTCCCTCTCTTTTCATCTCTACCATTGCGTTACAACCCACAGCCTCTCTCTCTTTCCTTTCCTTTCTCCTTCCGTCAATAGTTTGCTTCGAGTGTTCATAAGGCGTCCAAGAGATTGCTATGTGGTCATTCACCTTAACCTCCGCATCATCTCAAATATCAGCGCTCTAGAAGTTCCGACATAGACTGATTCGCGTTATCCTCCTAATTCATCTCAAAACAACACGTGTCCAAAGGCTTCTGTTGTGTGCTGATTCGATTACTACTCGCAAAGTTGGAAAGAATTACCTCCTCCTATTGAAAACTTAATTAAGGGTGACCTAAAATGAAGCTTAGATAGAAAAATAAGGAGAGATGTTTATTGGAGCGAAAGGGAAGCTGAAGAAACGGACAGGAAAAGAAAGGTTGTAGAGGGAAGGGAAAATATTGATTATATCGGAAAGGAGAAAAGGGCAAGGGAAAACAGAAATTGGAAACTGGAAAACAGAAAACGGGAAACGAAAACGAAAACGGAGTAAGGGAAAACGGTAAGAAAAAAAGGGAGAGGAAACAGAGAAAGGGATATAGAGAAAACGGAATACAACAGAAAATGGAAGACTGAAAACGGGAAACGAAAAGGGGAGAGTTAAAATGCAAAAAGAAAACGGAATCGGAGTAAAGGAAAACGGTATGAAAGAAGGGAGAGGAAACAGAGAAAGGGATATAGAGAAAACGGAATACAACAGAAACTGGAAAACTGGACAAGGAAACGAAAAGAGGAAAAGAGAAAGGAAATGAAGGAAAACGGTTAGAAAAGAGGGAAAAAGGAAAACGCTAAAAAGGGAAAAGGAAAAGGGAAACTAAAGGAAATAAAGGAAAACGGTTAGAAAAAAGAGGGAAAGGAAAAAGTGAGAGGGAAAAAGAAAAACGTTAAAAAGGGAAAATACAAAAGGAAAGTAAGGAAAATGGGAAACAGAAAACGAGTGAGAGAATAAGAAAATGGAGCCGAGTTCATAGGAGAGGAGGGGGCTTCGTGGTGCAGTGGTTAGCACACTCGGCGCACAACCGAGAGAGCCCAGGTTCGATTCCCGGGCGGAGTGGAAAAATTTGGGCGGCTTTTCCGATACCCTACGCCCCTGTCCACGATACCAAACGCCCCTGTCCACCCAGCAGTGAATGGGTACCAGGTATTAATCGGGGGTTGTGTCCCGTCTCCTGGGGTCTGTTCCTTTCTCCTATAATTCCTTCCCCTTCTGTCTCTCTCCGGCATATGACCACAGATGTTGCGCCGACTAAACGAAACTTTCCAACTTTCATAGGAGAGGAAAGAAAGTTTACGCGCATGGCTGCAGAAAACACTGACACGAAAAGGTCATAGAGAACAGCAGGAAAAATAGCCATGTTAAAGAAAATGAGAAAAAAAGTGCAACATATACACAAGAAAATAAGTTAAAAACACAAAGGTATAATGAATTGTATTAGACCACAAACGAGAAATAAAAGAAAGTACTCACGCTAAGCTAGTGGGAATAAATAAAATAATAGAGAAAATAATAATAAAGAAAATAATAAAGAAAATGAGAAAAAGACAGCAACATATACAGAAGAAAATAAGTTAAAAACACAAAGGTATAATAGAATGTATCAGACCACAAACGAGAAATAAAAGAAAGTACTCACGCGAAGCTGGTGGGAACAATGACAGGAAAAAGGTTAAATAGAAAAATGGAAGCAAGGAAAAATACAAAGAAAAAAATGGGTTAGAATGCAGAAAAAAATACAGCAGATTCGAAAAACACCCCCCCACCCGCACACACACACACACACACACACACACACACACACACACACACACACTGCGTGAAGAAGCCAGGGAAAAAGTTCAAGAAAATAAAGATATAGGAGAAAACTTAAAATACACAAAAAATATTTTAAAAATGTAACTAAGTTTAGACGAGAACATAATCACACACACACACACACACACACACACACACACACACACACACACACACACACACACCTGAAATGCTCACAACTCTTACGAAAGCCTTGTCAAATATGTGTTCTTGGGCAACGAAATGTTTAGTAATACGGCCCTAAGGCTCTTCGTCTCATCAGCTCTCCTCCTCCTACTGATAGTCTTCTACCTCTTAAATTTCACCGCCATGTTGCTTCTCTTTCTATCTTCTATCGATATTTCCACGCTGACTGCTCTTTCGAACTTGCTAACTGCATGCCTCCCCCCCTCCCGCGGCCCCGCTGCACGCGACTTTCTACTCAAGCTCATCCCTTTACTGTCCAAATCCCTTACGCAAGAGTTAACCAGCATCTTCACTCTTTCATCCCTCACGCTGGTAAACTCTGGAACAATCTTCCTTCATCTATATTTCCTCCTGCCTACGACTTGAACTCTTTCAAGAGAAGGGTATCTGGACACCTCTCCTCCCGAAATTGACCTCTCTTTCGGCCACCTCTTTGGATTCTCTTTGTGAGCAGCGAGTAGCGGGCTTTTTTTTATTATTGTTTACTTTTTTTGTGCCCTTGAGCTGCTTCCTTTGTTGTAAAAAAAAAAGTAAAAGTAATACGAGAAGGAAGAATTAAGACATACAGGTCGGTATTGTAAGACAGTTACGGTTCTTACATCAATTATTTCTAAAGGTCAGAGAGGGGGGTCAGTGGGATTCTAATCAGTGTTACTTTAGGTTCACGGTACAGAAGAAGGGTCAAACTACCACCAGGCTTATAAAACTACTACTGGAAATGCCCAAAACTCCTACGAATACCATGTCAAATATGTGAACTTGGGCAAAGAAGTGTTTAGTAATACGGCCCAGAGACTTATTGTAGTGTATGCTCCACCCAAGACCAGATCAAGGGGCAGGGAAGCATTTGAGAGTATCATGAAAGACACAAGTGAGAGCATGGAGGGAATGATAAGTGGGAGTGACAAACTTACCATGATGGGGGACTTCAACTGCAAAGAGGTGTCTTGAGAGGAGTGGGCGTCAGGAAGGGAGAGGTCATGGAGGAATATCGTCACTCTCATTAACCCGGTAGCAGCGACGGGCCAAATTTGTGGTTTTACCGTGTACCAGCGACGGGCCAAATTTGTGGTTTTACCGTGTACCAGCGACGGGCCAAATTTGTGGTTTTACCGTGTAGCAGCGACGGGCCAAATTTGTGGTTTTACCGTGTACCAGCGACGGGCCAAATTTGTGGTTCTACCGTGTACCAGCGACGGGCCAAATTTGTGGTTCTACCGTGTACCAGCGACGGGCCAAATTTGTGGTTTTACCGTGTAGCAGCGACGGGCCAAATTTGTGGTTCTACCGTGTACCAGCGACGGGCCAAACTTGTGCCATGATAAAGACCCCCAAAAAAAGATGATGCATAAACTGATCACAACTACATTGATACATATTATGAAATGGTTTGCCCGAGTGATGATTTTTCTCTCATTTTTCTCGCTTAGAGGGACCTTTAAGAAACGTGGTCCCCGCAGCTACCAGGTTAAATAATCGCCTAAGTAATTTTCAGCGATTTCCAGGTTTTTGTTTTCATAAATTTTTCATCATGTGACGCCCATTTCTGTATAGTTGCCTTTTATTCAGGGTTCGAGTGTTCTAGAATTGGCCATTTCATTTCTGCCTAAGTCTTAAGCCAAATGAGATGATGACAGTTCTTTTCTGATTTCCTGTAAAGTAGAAAATAATGACTTAGGCGCTTTGTTTACGAAGGTGACGATATGCTATTGACGATGGCAATGGATAGCACTCTGACACACTGGATCAAGGGGAACGCAAGATTTCAAGGTAGCGACGAACGATCAAGGCAAGATCTAGGTCGGTATTATAAGACTTTCGCTTCTCACACCAGCTATTTCTAAAGGTCAAAGAGGGGGTCACTCGAGTTCTAATGAGTGTTTCTTCAGGTTCATGGTACAGAAGAAGGGTCAAACTACCACCAGGGTCATGAAATTACTCCTGGAAATGCCCACAACTCCTACGAAAGCTTTGTCAAACATGTATTCTTGGGCGACGAAGTGTCTTATTATACGACCCCTAGTGTTTACAAAAGAACCAGAAGTAGTAGAAAGTTTCACATGAAGTAAAAGTTTAAAATGAAAAACAGAAGAGCGCTGAGGAGAAGAGAAGACCGCAGAATTGAGAGATCCAATTACAGCAAGGTAACTTTTGCACAAGTGAAGAAGTCTTTTGAAGCAGTGGACTGGAATAGTTTTACCGGACCTGGAGGAGTGGAAATGAAGTGGCTGTCTTTATTTGAGATCTACAGTGAGGGAGGAAGGCGACACGTTCCAAAAATGGGAAAAGAGATTAGAAATAAAGATTGGTTTAACCCGGTAGCAGCGACGGGCCAAGTTTGTGCCATGATTTAAACCCCCCAAAAATAGATGATAAATAAACTGATCACAAATGCTTCGATATATATTATGAAATGGTTTGCGTGAGTGATGATTTTTTCTCATTTTTCTCGTTTAGAGGGACCATTAGGAAACATGATCCCCGCTGCTACTGGGTTAATAGTTGTGAAATAGCGAAGGGAGAAAGAGATGCAGCTTGGAACAGGTGGAGAAAAGGGAGAAGACGGGACCTTTGGGTGAAGTACAAACAAGCAAAAAATTAATACATAGGAATACGGAAAGAGGAACAGAAGAACTAGGAAGTGTTTGTAAAAGAAAACTATAAACCCAGCCTAAGATACTTCAGAGATATGTCAACAGCAAGCTGGAAAATAGAGAAGGAATATTAAACTTAGTCTCCTTTCAGACGCGGCCATGTAGCAGCGCAACTCACGACCGTCGGTGCCGCAACTTACGAGTGTCGGTGGAGCCACATATAAATTTCAGGAACGCTGCCCTGCTAAAAATTTTAACGCGGATTTGTAGCTCTATACTCACGAGCGTTGGTGGTGTGCTAACGCGCATTTGAAGCGCTCCTTATCTCTTCTTAAAAGGTAATAGTCTTTTATAGAGCACGGAGTGTCAATTTACAGCATTAACTTTCCTTTCGCTCCAATAAACTTCACCGTATTTTTGTATCTTCATTCGGTAAAGCTTCATTTTAGGTCACCCTTAATTAAGTTTTCAATAGGAGGTAATTTTTTCCAACTTTGCGAGTAGTAATCGAATCAGCACACAACAGAAACCATTGGACACGTGTTGTTTTGAGATGAATTGGGAGGATGAAGCGAATCAGTCTATGTCGGAACCTCTGGGGCTCTGAAATTTGAGATGATGCGGAGGTTAAGGTGAATGACCACATAACATAATCTCTTGGAAGCCTTAGCAGCGCTACGGTCGAGCCACGTACGCGCTGCTAAGATAGGTACTGGCGCGGCTGCAGCTTCGTGTGAAAGCTGCAATTGAATGCCATGTATCGTTACGAGCAGCACTAATTTTTGTGGTCGCCACCGACGGGGAAGGCAACCACTCAAGCTGTCTGCAGCGCTAATTTTTTGTTGTCGTGGCTGCGTGTGAATGCCTCCAATAATCTCCAGTATTTACAGGCGGTAGAGCTGCTGAAGCGCTGTCACCATCTACACTAAGCATCCTTGGTTTATCCTTAACTCAAAATCTTAACTAGAAACCTCATAGCTCCTCCTGAAAGGGGCCTTAAGGTGGATGGTGAGGAGTACGAAGATGCGATAGCAATGGTGGAAGTTATGAATGGCTGTTTCATGGCAGTGTTTACAATGAAGAGTGACTTTGATGGACAAGGAATAGATGAAAATATAGACTACCTGGAAGAAATACAAGTTACAGTCCAAGAAGTGTGATGAATAATGGAAGGTCTGAATGTGTGAGAAACATTGGGACCAGACGGTGTGTCAGGCTCAGTCCTGAGAGAGACTAGCAAAGCGTACGGTCCCAGAAGACTGAAAAATAGCAGATATCGTACCAATTTGTAAAGGATGATGCCGGGAAGACCCTTGTAATCATAGAGGAGGAAGAGAACAGATTGACGGAGAAGCAGTTTGTCTTTCGAGAAGGAAGATCTTGTACTTGTTTTTACTTGTGAGTGATAGACATAGCACAGGAAAGGGATGGTTTAGCAGACGGAATTTATTTTAATCAACGGGAAAAAAATCGATAAGATGCTACATAGACTGCTGTGGAAGATGCAGAACATCGGAGGACTGAGAGGAGGACTTTTGCGATGGATGAAAGATTTTTTTGAAAACAGGAAAATGAGTACAGTGATCAGAGGTCTTCGTGGAGGAAAGTGATCAGTGAAGTTAGTACACAGGGGTCGGTGCTGGCTCCGGTCATGTTTGTAATTTACATTAACGATATGACGGAGGGAATAAACAGTTTTATGAGTTTGTTTGCTGATGATGCCAAGTTACTTAAGAAGGTTGGAAGTGGAGAAGATTGTCAAGCACTGCAACAGGACCTGGACAGGATATGGGAGAGGAGTCGTAGATGGAAAATAGAATTTAACACCGGTAAGTGCAGTGTGATGGAATTTGGAAAGAGTCAAAAGAGAACTTCAGGTGACTATACAATGGGGAATGAAAGCAAAAAGAAAACGTCACGGAAAGGGATCTGCGTGTAACTGATCGAATATTTTTTCGCTTGAGAAAGACATAAACAGAACTGTAGGTGAGACATTCAACCTCGTAATGAACATAGAAGTATCTTTTCAATATTTAGATGAGGAAATGATGAAGAAATTGATTGTGACAATGATACGCCTAAGGTTGAAAAAATACGCAGCAACAGTGTTGTCGCCGCGTCCGAAGTTGAATATAAGCAAATAAGAGAAGATTCAGAGGGCAGGATCAAAGATGGTTCCAAGACTAAGTGATCTAACATACGAAAAGAGATTGAGGCTGTTGAATTTACCGACATTGGAACAAAGGAGGGAGAGAGAGATCTGATAGCGGTGTATAGGGTGCTGAATGGGGTGGAAAAGGTGGACAAGGAAAACCTAATAACATTAGGTACAAGAGACTCAAGAGGACATGGCACTAAGATGAGAGTGCCTGTGCAAGTGGTATTAAGGACAGCTTTTCACAAAGAGTAGTGGAGGCCTGGGATGGCCTGGAATAGGAGGAAAAAAAATGAAGAGAAGAAAAATAAAAGAAGAAAGCAACCCCACCTAAACCAGTAACTAAACCACCTCTAAGGCCCCTTTCACACGAGCGGTCTCTGCTGCTCTGGCATGTGCCGGAGCAGCAGAAACCGCTCGTGTGAAAGGCCTGTAACTCGTAAACTGCAGCGGGTGTTGGCAAGCAACACCCTGAGCCAGAACATAGTGAAAAAAAAATTATATTGATAAATAGGTTGAAATGTACCTCAATGACTTCAAAATAGATCCCCACATCAAACCATATATAATTCAATATTTATAAACCACGTTGTTTTTTGCGTGGTTGTGGTCATTAGTTGCATCTTTGGCGCGGGAGTCATTGGGCCACACCTTGCGGCCACCACTGGGGTGTAGGGTGTGCGGCAGTGTTGGCACTGGATGATGTTAAAATTCCCTAGATACATAGCTCAACTAAAAGTTCCTATTTTAGTGAAAAAAAATGTCCCTACATTTCCATTACACTTAATTATAAGTAAGAAACTCTTAAACTGAAAACCAAGTGGCTGGGAAGGTCGACTAGGCTAACGTTGAGTGCAGCCAACGTGTCTCCGGAATCATGACTCAGTTTCTATACGCAACATTAATTACGTTTTTTTTATTAATTAGCTCATAATTTCATGACATTAACTTGTAATTAAGTTAATATGCCTACATAAAATCTTCCAAAATTTCTGGCTTGAAGCAAAGCAAAACTACTAATGCAAAAAAACAAAAAAAATAAAACATTTGTGGCAACACTGGTGGTGGCGTGAGGTGGTAGCGAGATGACATGTTGTGCAGCATGTCACCCAATTTTGAGTCACTCCCAAGCAATGGCGCGGTTTTGGTACATAATTGTTTTAAGTGAGTTTCGCCTCAGCCTTCCAGTAGAGCCTCAATATAGGTTTGCCGATGTTTACTGGTTAATAATGGCTCCCTCTTGTTTACACTTCCTGTTATTACGCTGCCCCCTCCCCCCCCCCCCTCCCCCCCCGGCCAACGTTGCCAGATTGTCGTATTCAGTTTCTTATACTTCCCGACTTCCTACCCTAAAACTGTCTTCTGTGCTCCAATAACGCAACTAACTTATACTTATCGTTAAAAGACCTAGATCCTGATGTTTCTTGGCAATAGTTAGGCGTCAGAAACCGGTAAATCCTATGCCCTGAGTACGACAATCTGGCATCGTTGTCCCCGGCTACCCTCCAGGCCTGAACGTGAGCACAAAGGCCTACCCTACATCACGCTCACCCTTCACTGCTGGACACGGCGAGGCAGTCCACGAATTTAATCCCAAAAATCAATCACCAATTCCAGCCCCGTGCCGACACGCTACTACAACACACGCCACCACGAGTGTCTCAAGACTGACTGACTGTGTGCGACTGAGTGGATGGATCATGTGGAATTGTGGATGGCTCGTTTCAGCTTAATTACTTTCCCATTTCGTTTCTATTACTGTTTCTCCATTTCTACTCCCCGTCTTTAATTATTGTTTCCGGTAAAGGATTATAGGCTTCGTTTTGTTATTGGTGGTGTTTTTGTTCATGTTGTGTTTGGTAATTATTGTGTATCCGCCCTGTGATCATTCTTTGGTTTCCCGTTTTCTCTCATTTTATTTTCGACTCTCGTACATTATTATTTATAGCGAGGGATTTGTTATTAGTTTTGGCTATTTGTTCATTTTTGTTTGTGTGAATAGTATGATTATATTCGGTCTGTTTGATCACTAATTCAAGCTTTGATTCTCTCTCTCTCTCTCTCTCTCTCTCTCTCTCTCTCTCTCTCTCTCTCTCTCTCTCTCTCTCTCTCTGTTGATTTTGCGATTGTTGAGTATTTATTTATGCCTTCCATGCTTGTGTAAACTTTTGTATGTAAATTAAAAAATGAGAGAAAAGGCTGACGGGTAGTTAGCAAAGCCTTGTAATTGTCTATATAATTCTGGGCAAACTTATATTTCATGATCGTTGTTGACTTTTATTTTCTCTTGTTTGCTCTTCTGGGTAAAGGTTTCGTTGTTGGTTTTACAGTATACGACAATTCGATAATGTGGTGCGCTAGCCTAATATATCCTCTCACCCGTAGTACAATTTTGGATATATTTCTTTTAAAAGGCAAACAAACTACTATTATTATTTTTTTGTTATTATACAGCACGTTTTGGTCAGTGTGTGTTGTTCCTACAGTAGGCTATATAAGACGCTGAAATAACATGGTGGAATAGCCTAATATCCATAACGTTTTAATCAGTGTTCGTTGTTTCTACAGGAAATGGAATGGCGAGGAAGAGAGGAAGAGAAGGAATGTTATGTTATTTTTTCTAGGAATGGGATGAGAAGGAGAGAGAAGGAAACGTAAAACATGATTCATAATGGTAAATAGTAATGAAGAATATTAAAAAAAAAAAAAGATTAAACTGACTTATTTTTCAGAATGGGCAAAGAGTATTAAAACTAACCAATAATGTGACTAAAACGTGCTGAGTAATGATAGAATAAGACAATCTTGTTTCATTTACATTAAAAAAAAAATATCTGGAGATTGCTGTTAAGATATTTTAGAACGCCGAAATAATGAAATGAAATACCCTAATATCCGGAACGTTTTAATCAGTATCCATTGTATCTACAGTAGGCTATATAAAACGCTCAAATAATGTGGTGGAATAGCTTAATATCCAGAACGTTTTAATCAGTGTTTGTTGTTTCTACAGTAGGCTAAATAAGACGCTGAAATAATGTGGTGGAATAGCTTAATATCCAGAACGTTTTAATCAGTGTTCCTTGTTTCTACAGTAGGCTATATAAGACGCTGAAATAATTAAGTGGAATAGCTTAATATCCAGAACGTTTTAATCAGTGTTCCTTGTTTCTACAGTAGATTATAAGACTGAAATAATGAAGTTGAATAGCCTAATATCCAGAACGTTTTAATCAGTGTTCTTTGTTTCTACAGTAGGCTATAAGACGCTGAAATAATGAAGTGAAATAGCCTAATATATCCAGAACGTTTTAATCAGTGTTCTGTGTTTCTACAGAAGGCTAAATAAGACGCTGGAATAGCCCAATATCCACAGCGTTTTGATCACAGTATTCGTTGTAATTGCTGTATATAAAACGATGATATAATGTGGTGGAATAGCCCAATATCCACAGCGTTTTGTTCACAGTATTCGTTGTAATTGTTGTATATAAACCGATAATTTAATATGGTGGAATAGCCTAATATCCACAGCGTTTTGGTCAGTGTTCGTTGTTTCTACTTTATATTATGCCGTTGAGATAATGTACTGGAATAATCTAATATCCACAGCGTTTTGATCAGTGTTCGTTATTTCTACGGTATATAAGACGCTGAGATAATGTGGTAGAATAGCTTAATATCCAGAACCTTTTGGCAACAGTATTCGTTGTTTCTGCAGTTAAGTCGCTGAAATAATGTCTGTATGGGAATTTGATACCATATTTGTTGGAGGTCTGCGGAATTTTTATGCCATTTTCAAAAACACACAAAACTGAATGAGTGTCACTCCGTCAAATAATAGCGGTAAGAAGTTTACATATAAATGTACTGTACGAACAACTCCAAATTAAAATTTATTCTCAGGTACGTTTGCAAGGAACAAGCACTAAAAACTGATGAAAAAGCAATTGGCCATTTTTACATTTTGTACTACGTAAAATAAGGACCATCTGAGTAAGTAGGAAGCATCAAGTGATTAACAATCAGAAAACTACCACTTTTTTCACAAATTCATCTAGTTTTTTTTATTTAAATTTATTTACCCAAGGAGATTGAAAACTACAACTCAGCACTCTTACATAACCAGAGGCGGGCAAGTGCGGTATTTAGTGCGGTACTACCGCATCACAAAAAAATTACCGCACTTTGCCGCAAACTTTCTGAAAATACCGCACTACCGCGGACCGCAGCTAATAAACCCTGCGGTACTTTTTGCGGTACTTAAAACCATCGAAGACATTTGCAGCGCAACATGCTCTACATAAATGTTTTTATTTTATTTTTTTATATACAGTGAGTCGGACTCAATCAGTCCAATCGGTATCGAGTCAGCATCAGAATCAGTGATTCAATCATTTCTGACTTTTCAGTTATTGTTCAAAATTAAATACTAAATGAATAACGCTATAATATTGCCTCTGACATTGACTGTACATGTATGATGTACAACAAGTACAAGCAACACTAACATGATGGCCGCTCAATCTCATATCCCGCACAATTTTTCTCTGATGCATAAACATTAACATAGACCATAGTACGCTTACTATATCTGTTTTATAACTTCATTGTAACTTCTCTATTTTATCATTTCTCTTTCTCTCTCTCTCTCTCTCTCTCTCTCTCTCTCTCTCTCTCTCTCTCTCTCTCTCTCTCTCTCTCTCTTCAATCTCTCTCTCTCTCTCTCTCTCTCTTAGTAGCCTTCAAGATCAATATTTGATTATGTAATAGTATAATAATAATAATAATAATAATAATAATAATAATAATAAATTATTATGTGTGTGTGTGTATGTGTGTATGTAATATATTATCTCCACGTTGAAATTTCCCACGTGGTTTTCTTCACTTCACTTGAGGCATGAGACACCAGGGCTTACAGCTTTCCCACATGGTAGCCGCTTAATTAACAGTGATTACCCGCAGTTGATGTGTTTTGTCTTAATATGTTGGACAGTTTGAATAATGTTACACTCTTCCTGTCATGACTTTTTATAGTTAGTAATCTTTCGTTTTCGCTCTCAAACGCTTGGAGAATATTCCTCTCCTTCACTCCTCCTCCTTCCCTTCACTCCCCCATATCCCTGCAGCCTCGCTTCCTAAGCCTTTCGGCCTTCCTTCGGCCTTCCTTCCCTCCTTCCTTCCTTTCCTTCCTTCCCACCCCCTTGCACTTTCTCCTCTCTCACATGACACTGATCTCCTCCTCCCCCTTCCCTGTCCCCTCCCTTCTCCCTCGGAAAGTTGTATTTCCTTCCCTTCCCTCTCCTCCCCTTCCCGTCCTCTACTCCCCGGCCTGTCCTCCCCTTTCCTCCTCCCTCACCTCCCTCTCTCCCTCCCCCAGTCCGCCTTTATTCTTTTTTTGTGTATCTCACAAGTTATTAGTTAGTCAATGGATAGCCAGGATAGGCACTGAAGTTTTTTTTTTTTTTTTTGACTAGTGACTACCGCTACCGCAGTCCCGCACACCGCGTACCGCACTGGGAAAGAAAAAAATGGGACCGCACTACCATAACACTTGCACTACTCCAGGAAAAAAAGTACCCGCACTACCGCAACCTCACCTACTGATTTTTTAGTACCGCGCACACCTCTGCACTTAACTCTCTTGTTTTTGCTCGTAAAAAAATTGTCCGTATTTGGAAATTAGACCATAACACGTTCAACATAATACCCCTTTTTAATAGGAAAATAAGCATTTATTTTGCTGAAATAATAATATTAGTATTAATAAGGTAGCCACAACTTATTGTTCACACTCCAGCAGCAACTTATGGAACGATCGATTTATTTTATTGCTCCACTCTCACCTAAAAAAGAAAAGAAGGAAAAAAAAAAACTTTCAGCCTTTAGCCTTATATAGTAGACGTATTGTTTATCCCGTTGTCATAGCCTAGGTAATATATCACGATAGTTAATAATGTGGCCTGTCCAAGTTTCATCTCAGGTGACCTACCTACTCTACTACTACATTTTATAAATTTGAGATGCTGATTTTCCTCCTGCCATGTCATCAGATTCACTGCAAGTTTATTAAATACAGGGTTAAAAGACGTATTAAAAACTTTACTATTTATGCTTTTAACTTATTTTTTTATATCAACGAGGAATTCGAGTCTCGTGCAATTACCTCTTGAAATTCATTAAATAATTGGTGGATTCTTTGGAAATCGGAAAAACTACGGTCCTTCGTTCCACTTCGAACTGCTGAATGCTGGAGCAATTCAGTTGCAGTGTACGACTTTTCCCGTCATTATATAATTATACATAACTATATATTTTTTGAGTTAGTGTATGCTTGGTGACTAAAACGTTTGAAAACCCCTCAGCTGGACTATGGCTACTAGCTGGCTGGCTAAAAAGCCCTCTGCTTCCACCAACCTAAGCTAACCAGACAATGTAAAAGAGCATGTGAAACGAGTCTCCGTCATGACTCATCTGCCAGTTGCAACTTAACAGCAGGAAGTAACTCTTCCTCTGCCTGCTTCTTGCCCTTGCAGGCTGCACCTCATTGCCTTGGTCCCCTTTCTTTTTTGAAAAAAAACTTCCACTTACATTGTTCATAGCCTCAGGACACAGGTCTTGCTCGCTACTACCAATCAACAAATTATCTCGCCCACGCGGTGTGCGCGGCCGGGATACCCACGCTTCTGGCGCCCTGGCACGGTGGCACCACTGCCTGACTGATGGCCGTGAATACGTAGACAGGAACATGCTGAACTGGACGGGAAGACAAACCATAATCTCCGTATGGGATCTATGAAATCTAATTTCTATTACTAACAGCTTAACAAGAATTAACATTTTGTATTGGCTGGTTGAGGCAATTCTTAATAAAAAATAAAAAAAAAGATCCAGGCTATTCGCATAAAACATTCCAGGGGCTATAGCACAGAAAGCCCAAACCTAACTATGCACCTGCTTTGATACTCAAAACACAGATGCGCCGAGATATAGCGTTGAGAATATTTGAATTATGCCATAAATTTACATGTCTATGATACCTCCTCTTGCTGCTAGACCATCTCGGGTTGGATATTTGATTTTGTTGCCATACTGGGAATCCACTGATTTTGCCCTATTCAGACCTTACGGCATTGTGTAGTAAGGATCAGAGACATTTCCACAACAGCACTAACAAGCCCTAAACCCTTTCAGACGCATGGACCACGTGGATAAAGGTGCGACAAATGATTCCTGTCCTCAAGCAGATGCAGAGACGGCGCGTCTACGAGGTGTTAGTAAGAAGTAAAAACAAAAGAGGCCATAAGGTGTTATAATAATAATAATAATAATAAAGGGTTTTATTTGGTTGCAGCAGCCGTCAAGCTGAAAATTTACGTATTATAAATACAATTTTTTTCTTCGCTAATGAAACAAAGTACAAAAAAGAAAGAGGGACAGGGAATGGGGTTAGTAGTTGGGGGTTGGGGCGGTTGGGGCAGCGGAGCTTGGGGTTCTGGGGGAGGAGGGGGCACGGATTGGAGAGTCACAGTGCAGTGGTGCCGAGAGCAGGGGAAGGTGCGGTCTGTTCAGATGACAGGTGAGGTCAGGTCAGGTGTTACGTCCTCAGGTCAGACGCTTTGGAGTTCAGGTGACAGATTGATAATGGTGGTGAATTGCAGGTGGGCAGATTTGTGGAAGTGGGTCACTCCAGGTATACCCAGGCTTAGTAAAGGGAGGTCCTAAGCTGCTTGGGGCGGCAGAAGACACAGGTGGTGGGTGCTGCCCGGCTGGACAGGCTGGTAGATGTAGTCGTGGGAACAGGGTGCACAGCGTTGATATAGTTGCTGTTACATCTTGCTAACCAGAAACTGAGTGACAGAAGACTGCCACACTGCCTGCCACCTGAACTTCAGACCTTCCCCTGCTGCTGGGTGACCTAGATGATGGTATCCTTCGGATCTTGAGGGTGTCGGCTGGGACGCTGCTGAGATGATGACGAGGCGTTGGCGACACAGCTCGCTATCCTTCCAGCACCACCTAACACTGCACTCCTGTATGTCTATACATTACAACATTTCACAAAAAGTTCTTTGGAGTGATGAGCTCCCTCGAAAAAGATAATGAAAAGAGGGGCGGGGAATGGGGAGCGAAGGGGAAAGGAAAAGGGTCAACAGGACTGACACCAACTGGCTGCTATAGGGAGCGCCATCAGTGACACGTCTTGACCGCGTGAGAGGTTAAAACCATGGTTTAAACCCTATAAAAACAGTGGATTTAAACCAACTAATAAAACTTTTCTTCTCCCTTTTCTTTTAGTGTGTATCTTTGTTAGTGTCTTAAGTATGTGGTTTTTTAACTATATGTAAGATTTTTAATTATGTACAGCAGGGTTGGCGGTTAAAACCAGGGGGTGTCAAACACAAAACCCTTCGCAGGCCAATTCATCCTCCTGAAGTACCGTGCGGCGATGAGGGGTTAACAAAATTGAAAATACATTGACAAGATTGAAGTTATCAGTGATACCACGGACCATTTACTTTGATTATCCCGCCGGGCCATGAGTTCTGACAGCCCTGGTTTAACCCAAAAACCCATCAATAAAACCAGTGTTTTTTATGTTACCTTTGTTAGTTTCATCGGAGGTATTGTGGTTTTTTAATTGCCTAGAGTTGTTGATTTTTTGATTAATACTTTGCACAGTCCATTTACTAATATACGCAGGATGCGAAAACATCAGTTGGTCAACTCAAATTTTTATTCCAGGAGGAAATGCTGCAGCTTCAAAAAGTAACTGAAAACATATTTTTGGTACATTATATCAAATAAATAAATAGTAAATAAATAAATGTAATATTTGCCACTTGCACTAAACAGCAGATAAATTGTTTAGAAACATCCTTTCCAACCATGCATGACAAGAAAAATACTGGTAGCTAAATATATGCATAAATTTAAATATGGTAATGCTTATTCATACATATTGCTTTCTCAAACTTACTGAGCAAATGCATATAACATACAACAGTACTGCATTAAGCCACAAAAATCAGGTATGTGTAATTTATAATGGAGAGAACTTAACAGAAATTTATATTCATTACTACAGAGCAATTATATATGTGCATACAGTACTATATTGATCCACAGAAAAAAAAAATATTGGTATTTAAATTTCAATAGCATACACAAGCATTATATTTTCCATAGGCCCACCTGGGCTGAGGCTATTGGGATAGAAACAACAGAAACCACTTGCGTTAAAGAATAAGAGAAAATAAACTATCAACATAATAATGAGCAGTTGGCCTATAGCAAAGAAAATTCAATTGTCCAATATAAATTTGAAATCTTGGTTTAAAATCTTGAAGGAAAACTAAGCTTCCGGCCTTCTTTTCCTCCCAAAGTCTATTCCTGAATAAAGTTTAGTGTACCAGGCCAAATGTGGAAAAGCATTCTTTCAACACTTGCAGGTATAGAGTCTGTCCAAATTAACTTGGCCAGTTTGCCAAAAAAGCCCTCCTCCGTACTGGCTAAGCTCAGCCCCCCCTTTCACCCGATTCGGTTGTTCATGACTGTCGTAGGAGGGTTCAAAATGGTTAAAGGACCTTTGATTGAAGCCAGGAGGGCAACGGCAACTACTTCAATCAAGGTCCAAGTATGATTATACCTAAACCCAGGTTTCTAAGGAAATATAGTCAAAAAAACAACCAAAAGTTTAAGGGTGTCAACTGTGTTGGGTACCAAAGTCCAATACACCTCCCACATTACTCTCAGTAGACTAACGACAGGACCAGGGAAAGCGGCAGCCCGACCACAGCAGTTGGCAGAGTGGCGCCTCCGTGGGGAAAAGACGCACACTGCCTCGTAGACGTCACGCGATGGAGGACGGACGGGCTCCAGCAAGAATGTCGGCTGCCTGAGTGCCCCGTAGATGATGACGCCAGGGAGACGGGGGGCCAGGACGAACAAACGGTGTCAGCTCGGCAGAGGAGACGAGACTGGATAGGTGGGACGGAGGCGCCAGCGGGCAAGAATGTGCCCAGTGAACTGCGGGACTCCAACGTTGAGGAGAGGGAGGAATGGGGACGCAGGTCCTGGATCGGCACTCTCAGGTCAGTTCCGCTCTGCTTTCAACTCTCGGGCAACCACTGCTACCTTGGCTCCGCTTCGACGCCGCGTGTGGAGTCAGGGCGCCGGCCCGTGAAGCCGAATGAGACCTGCATCGCTACCAGCAGCAGCTTCGGGTCCAGCGAACCAAAAGCAGGCTGGGTGTGGCAGCGTAGCTGGGGAATAATCGAAAGAGCATCAACCCTTATACCGGTGTTATTATTGATTATTATTATTGTGTGTGTGTGGTAGTTCCAGCCCTCATAGCCCCCTTACCAACAAAATCTACCGTAGGTATATTAAACTGAACTAACACGATACAACAGGAATTAAAGCAACCAGAAATGACAAAGAGGAACGGCTAACGTTCACCTCCCTAAGGAAGCGACTCAGAAAGGTCTACCCACGTTGTCTGCGAAAATGGCAGAGATGAACCAACCCGGAACAGGGTAGTTCTGCAACTGAAGGGCCCACCTCATCAATCTGTCGTTGGAGCACACTTGGACTTGTGGAGATTACCAGAGGTTTATGGTCTGTTTCTAAAATAGAAGGGTAGATGTCAAACTTGGAGATCTCGTACAAGATGTACAAGGGCTTCTTGTTCGATGGTGAAAATATCTCCTTTCCCGGTCAAGCAGCTTCCGACTGGCGCATACCAGACTGGATGGGGAAGTGTCCTTGTAGTACTGCAACAATACTGGCTCCCAACCCGAAGTTCGAGCGTCTGTCCCTAAGAACAAGAAAGCCAAAGGCAGGGTTAGAAATCGTAGGACTGGCTGCGATGACAAGGCACCCTTCAGTTGTTCGAACCGTGATGTAAGGTGCTTCAGTCCACGGCAGCGGCTCACGTTGGGGTTTCCAGAGAAGGAAGGTCAGAAAAGGTCCGTGACTGGTCCGGAAGCCATGGGGATGAAACACCAGTGGTGGCGAACAAAACCATCCCCAAGGAAGCTGTGAACTTTTCTTGGTAGTCGGAGGGGCTGATCTGCTTCAGGGCCTCAGTCTTGTCTACATAGGGCAGAAGGTGCCCACCCCGTCAGATCGCAAACCCTAAGTACTGGATAAAGGAAGCCAAACCGACATTTGATGGTTTCATAAATCAGCCGGTGATGACGGAGCCGCTCAAGGACAGAGGTTAGAGCTGTTGGGTGACTGGGCCAATCTGACGAGTAAATGAAGACGTTATCAAAGAAATAAAAAGGAGATGTTAGAAGCAGAATCCGGCAAGAACAGTCCTGCGTAAGGGCGGATGTAGGTGGAGCAGGCGGTGACGAGACAGAAGGAAGTCGACAGAACTCCATCAATCCTCCGGTGGGTTCAGGGAAAAGAAAACAGTGAGAAGACTTAACGCTTTGCACAGTCCGGTGAAAAGGGGATCATGGTAGTAGGCCTTGCACAAGTCAAGCTCGAAAGTGGGTAAGCTCCTGCAAACTTGTGCAGAAGTCCTCTTCGACTGGAACAAGGTGGGCTCAGCATCAAAAACAGTAACGGAGTTAAGTTGCCTGAAGTCTACTGGCAGTTCGGTGAAAGCCCGTCAGACTTGTACCATTACCACGCAAGGCAGTGTGGAGAAGGGACGACGGCTGGATGATGCCTAGTTGGCGGAGGTTACATCAACTTCCTTCTCAAAGAACATGAGACGGAGGTGGATCGGCACAAGGGTAGTTCTTCGTGCAGACTCTGTTGGTGGTGGTTAAAATTATCTCATGTTTTGCAGGAGGTGTTGGTGCAAACCTGGAGTCTCTGTGAAATACCGATCGCCAAAAGGTGGAAAGTACGTCTTCTTCTAGCGATGCGCGCTGGTTCCCTCCAGGGACTTGTTGATGTCCAGCGCGCGCCGGGTTGAGGGCAGAGTCGAACTGGAACAGACCAAGGACAGGGGACAAGGTCGTCAAGGTCCTCTCTGCTTCCATAGGTCCTGTGGGTGAACAGTCATCATCCGGCGCTGGGTATCGTCCGACATACGCAAAGTTTACTTGAGCGCGGCGATGTAGGTACCTTTTTAGGAGGTTGGCGTGGTACAACGGGTCATCAACCCAGGTAGTCCACCTTGTTTCCGTCGTTCCAACACTTTGATGATGGGTACATAAGAGAGCAAACAACTTTCTTGGTAGAGGTCAGGGGGAAGAACTAGGACCTCGTCGCCTTAAGCTTAGAATTGTCTATCTTGGGATCGCAGATAAAAATCAGACTTGTACTTTGCAGTACTTACGTCAGCCTCCCGGGCAGCAGGCTGAGCACGATTCGGTCAGTTTCTCCCTGAGCTCGATGACGTATTGTAGACTCGTCCGTTCTCTTCCCCTCCTGCAGGTCACGGTCTTCTCATAAGTCCCTTCCCAAGGACAGTCAAGGGCCCTCGCACACTGCCCTCGTAGAGGGAGTCCGAAGAGCCGAGGAAAGCCGGAGTGCGGTCGCTGGAGCATTTCCTTGAGGAGCCAAACAAAGTCCTGGAAAAAGGTAGCGATTGCACTATCTAGTCTTCTCGCTGCAAAGCTTCAAATAGAACAACTTTGAGGGACCCATGCAGCCTCTCCACTCGACCATTACCCTCCGGATGAAACGGTGTGTAGCGGTGAGCTGGGGCTTCACACCAAGCAGCTTGTGAAGCTCGGCCATTAGCTTCAGGAAGGTGAATTGCATTACCTCTGTCACTCCAGGATTTCCAGGGGGAATTTCGACCCTGGAAAATATAGACAAAAAAGCTATAACAACAGAAACAGAATTCCACATCCTTGAGTGGGGAATGGCTTAAAAGAACCCTGTGGCAAAGTCAATCAGGGTGAGAACATACCTGTGTTCTTCTGCAGACGGCGGAGAGAAAGGGCCCACCCATCCCACACAGCTAACTCTGAAGAAGGGGTTCCCGTGAGCGACCAGGCGAAAGTAATGGTTTGGAGGGGACAGGGTTTTAACCCGGCCCTTATAAGACTTGCGCGCTGGCATATGTCGCACGACCGATAGTAAAAACCCCGGATATGCTTGGCCCCCTTGAGCCAGAAGAAGTTATCGCTCACCTTCAATTCCGTCTTCTGATGAGGGAGAAGTGACCGGCGAGGGGGACTATCGTGGGCCACTTGTAGCACGATATGACGATGCAGTCAGAAGGGAGCACCAACGACCGAGTCCCGACCTTGCCGGGCCGGCTAGAAGCGACACAGTCTCTACGGAGTCCATTCGTCAGGAGAACTTTTAGGACGCTCCATTCCGGGCTACATCGGGCAGTCCGGCAGCAGTAGCCTTGGGGCGCACAGCGCCGAGGGGAAGGAGCAGGGCCTCCTGTAAACTAAGCAAAGTCGTTGGGCGTTACCTTGAGGTGGTTGTAGAGTCCGGGAGAACAAGCGGATGCAGGCGTCTCACACACGTGCTGAAGCAGCGCGAGTCCTGAACAATAACACAGAGCTAATTCAGACTCGGAAGGAGGAGGTTGACCTAAAAAAGCGAAACAGAGGAATCTTGCGTAACAGGCGTAGCATGGAGGAGGACAAGCATCTGTATGTCCTGGGGTACAGATTGAGGCAGGCGCCGTTAAATCAGATGGTACAAAACAGGGTCAGTCAGGCTTAGCGGGCCCCAGGAAGTGTCACCAATCCCTAGCAGTTTGCAAACTTGATTCAGTTGCTGCGGATGGTGTATCAGCCAGCCTTCATAGTAGGGACACTTTAGGTACCACCGAACGACGAGGTCGACAGAGTCCCTGACCTCAAGTGCTAACTCGAACTTTCGAACTCTTCTTCCTTCTTTTCCAACTTCTTCAATTTTTCTTCTCCTATTCCGTTCTTTAATTCTTCTTTCCTCTTCCGTTCTTCCCTTTCTAAAGCGTGTTCTTCCCTTTGTGACGGCCTGTAAGCTCCAACACCAGCATGACCGACTTCCAGCTCCAAGGAGGCCCAGTCCCAGGGCCTTAGGTTCTTCAAGCTGGACGTCTACAGCAAAGACTTAAGATTAGATCACAACAAACAGGCAATCAAGGCCACAAAGAAACGTAAACAACCGGAAGGACACACTCCCTGGGACAACACAGAACCCCACGAAGATCCGAACCGAGTTCGAGACAGACTGTCTGCACATAAACAGCAAAACACCAGGGGAGGCGATTGGCTGAATCGACAGGTGACGGCGCCTGCGTTCAGGGAAGGACGTGGGATCAATCACCGCCGGTGCACCACTAAGCTGGGATTTTCAGCCGCCGCCGAGTGGCTTAAAACTTTACTCGCATGCTGTCAGAAGACCACCTATCAACCCGGACTCTAGATTCTAGGATTAAAGATGAGCTCCGGGAAGGGCAGCATGAGCCAATGCAGATGGCGCCACTATAAACACTCGCCTGCGCCAGAACCGGCTGGGCCGACCATCAAGGCCCACAGGGAAGAAGCAACCTTGGAGCCAAGCATCAGGCCCCCAGGAAAGAAGCCTACCGGCGCAATGAGCGCTGACGTAAAAAAAAAAGAGTACCAGCAAACAAACTTGCGACCAAACAGAGTCCCGGTGGGAATAACAACCACACGGCGGTAACGTGATTGCCTGAAATACCCACTTCCAGGGCCAGGACAGTGAAGTGCGCGCTCACGGCGACTTAAAAAAGGGTTCAGCAGAGACCTGGAACATAAAACCTTAGAAATCAGTGAAATTTACAATCCTGCAATTGTCGGTGCCCGTAAATTCGAGGGCACTAAATGATGTTAAAAGAAGGAATTCACCTATGGATATCTGGGGGGAAAAAGGGGCCTTACTCTGGGGGGTGGTTTGTTGCCTTACGCAGAGAGATCTACCGATGAACTATGTCTTACCAGTGGCTCACTGGGGCAACATAAGAGTATGTATATATAAAGGACTAAGGATTTAATAAGGGAGTTAAAAAGTGACCCAGAAGGGAAGACTCCTGAGTCCCCTTGGGCAGGGTAGCGAAGGTGAAGCGGGGGCAGACTCAGGGGCGGTAAATGGTAAATGGCGACACGGTTTACAATTAATTCCTCATTGAAGGCACGCACAGTTACCCATTTTGAAACTGACGGGAAGTAGGCTTGGAATGGACACACGACTGATTTCTTGTTTCTCCTCTCACAATGGTAACCAGAATAAGGCTGAGAGTTCTCTTTGAAAGTCTTTACCCTTGTGAGAAATTGTACTGGTGTGTAAAACAAAAGGTACATATGATGTATGAAGAGAGACTCAGAGAGACGTTACATTTCCGGAAAGCCCATACACGACGAGAACCATCTAGGTTATTAAAGACCAAACACACACAGCCTCTTTTTCCACTAACACTTCTTACACTACAGATAAAGCACAGATTACTGGCCTATATACTCCCACAATGTTTCCCGCAATAGGGGGTGCAGGAGGAGGTGTAAGAGGGACTCGACTCCCCGTTCCTACCCCTGCTTGGCTCCAGAACGCATGGGGTACGGCGGTGGCCGAAGTGAGTAGCGTACTGGACCCCACATTCGCCGCGTGATGGACGACGCGGGTTCGAATCTGCTTCACGCTGCCACTCGGATTTTTCGGTCTACCGCCGCAGTGGCTTAAAAACCTTCCACATGCTGTCCTGAAGACCGCCTGCATCTGGCGGACTCTAGAGGAAGCCGTCCAAGCAAGATCCGTACGAGTTCGGGGCAACATGAGCCAATGCAAGAATAGCGCCACTATAAACACTCGCCTGCGCCAGAACGGGCTGAGCAAACGTGTCAGGCCCCACCTGGAAGAAGCCTTGGGCCCGACCATCAGGCCCCCCACCGGGAAGATGCCTACCGGCGCAATAGGCAACAACATAAAAAAAAAAAAAAAAGTCCATCAAACAAGCTTGCGACTGAAACAAGTCCCGGTGGGAAAAACAACCACACGGCGGAACCGTGGTGCTACAAATACCCACTACGGGGCCAGGACAGTGAGTGCGCCCTCACGGCGACTTAAAGGGTTCAGCAGAGACCTGGAACATAAAACCTTAGAAATCAGTGAGGTACAATCCTGGTGTCGTGCCCGGAAATTCGGGGCACTAAATAATGTTAAAAAAGAAGGAATTCACCTATGGATATCTGGGGAAAAAAAGGGGGCCTCACTCTGGGGTAGTTTGCTGTTACCACCCAGAGATCTACCGATGAACTATGTCACCGGTAGCTCACTGGGAACCTTAAGAGTATGCATATATAAAGGACTAAGGAATTAATAAGGGATTAAAATGACCCAGAGCAAGACTCTGATCCCTTGGGCAGGGTAGCGAGGTGAGCGGGGCAGACTCGGGGGCGGTAAATGGTAAATGGCGACACGGTTTACAATTAATTCCTCATTGAAGGCACGATTTACCCGAAACTGACGGAAGTGCGCGAATGGACACACGACTGATTTCTTGTTTTCTCCTCTCACAATGGTAACCAGACTAAGGCTGAGGATTCTCCACGAAATCTTTACCCTTGTGAGGGTGTACAATTATTGTAAAACCAGGTACATATGATGTATGAAAGAGACTCAGAGAGGGGGAACGTTACATTTCTGGGAAAACCCATACACCCTCGTCGTGTATAAGACCAAACACACAGCCTCTTTTTTCACTAACACTTCTTACACTACAGATAAAGCACAGATTACTGGCCTATATACTCCCACAATATTTCCCGCAATAGGGGGTGCAGGAGGGAATTGTAAGGGGGACTCGACTCCCCGTTCCTAACCCTGCTATGGCTCCAAGAACGCATGGGGTAGGCGGTGGCCGAAGTGATAGCGTACTGGACCCACATTCGCCGCGTGATGGACGACGCGGGTTCGAATCCTCACGCTACCACTCGGATTTTTCGGTCACCGCCGAGTGGCTTAAAACTACCCACATGCTGTCCTGAAGACCACCCATCAACCCGGACTCTAGAGGAAGCCGTCCAAGCGAATCAAGTACGAGTTCCGGGGGGCAGCATGAGCCAATGCAAGATGGCGCCACTATAAACACTCGCCTGCGCCAGAACGGGCTGGGCCGACCATCAGGCCCCACCTGGAAGAAGCCTTGGCCGACCATCAGGCCCCACCGGGAAGATGCCTACCGGCGCAATAGGCAACAACGTAAAAAAAAAAAAAAAAAAAAAATACAGGGCTCTCTCCTACAGCTCCTACCGCGGAAAGAAGAGAATTATTGAGATTAACAACTAAAAGAACACATCGGGATGGATACACTGGTTCGTGTAGGTGTGTGTGGGGTGTGTGTGTGTGTGGCAGGGAGTAGGTCGCCCGGACCTGTAAAACACAGCGGATGAGCCTCGAGTCTGCCATTTCGTTTACTGGGATCAGAAATGCATTTACAGGGTAATTAAGATACACATTGGCTTAAGAGGAGACGGTAAGTGAACTGGGGATCACGTAGGGGGGAACAAATGGGGGGCGAAAGCGGGAGAGCCACGTACATACCTGTAAAACACAGCGGATGAACCTCGAGTCTGCCCGGGAAGACGCTGGTCCGTGTTTTTATACCCGCCCTGGGGCAGCCCCGTCGCGCAGACAAGGGGCCCAAGTAGCTGATTTATAATCTATCACGTTTTAATTCAAAATGAAGAGAAGACTAGGGTAGTTTATATATGGGTACGGTTTCTTAACGTGCAAGGTGACGAAATTTCATGTGGAGCAGCGGAAAAAATCTATGTAAGGGTGGATGATTTTAATTGATAGGGGATTGACCAGCAAGGGCTGGTAACAATTCCGAGTGCGTGCGCTGGGGGAAGGGGGAAAGGGAGGGGTGACCGACGCGAAGGTCCCTGGCGGGAAAGTCTTGGCGTGGTATTGCGCCATATGGTGTAATTGTAGTCTGCGGGGGTGGGGGATGTATTCTGTTATGGGTTGTGATGAAGAATACCTACTTACATTCTTACATATCTATGATGGCCTTACAGTGACTCATAATTACTTACAACTACTTAGGCTCACTTACAACTACTTGTAATCACTTATAATGACTTAAACTACGTCTTGTCCTTATACTTCTAAGGTTCTTCTCCTGCCTTCACATCCCGGCATTACACTGGCAAGGTCGCCACAAATGTCAAGGCCAGGAGGTTCAGATGGTTATAGGACTGATTGAAGCCAGGAGAACGGCGGCAACTACTTCAGTCGAGTCCAAGTATGATTATACCTTCACCAGGTTTCTAAGGAAATATGATCAAAACGACCAAAAGTGTAAGTGTCAAAATGTTAAGGTACAAAGACCAATACACCTCCCGTACTCTCCAGTAGACCGCGACAGGACCAGGGAAAGCGGCAGCCCGACCCGGCAATTGAGTGGCGCCTCATTAGAATGAGACGCCCGTTGCGGTGATGTGAGACTTTTTGCTGCCTCGTAAACGTCACTCGATGGAGGGAGGACGGAGGCTCAACAGAATGTCAGCTCCCTGGTGCCCGTAGATGATGACGTCAGGGTAGACGGGGAGCCTAGGACGAACACGGTGTCAGTTCGGCGAGGGAGACGAGACGTGCGCAGGTGGGACAGGCGCCGGCGAGCCTGCCCAGTGGACTGCAGGGGCTCCAAGGTTGAGAGGAAGGGACGCGGCTCCTGGGCCCCGAATTCACAAACATGCTCAATAACGTATCTGCTACCCAGGTTCCTGGGCTGTTCTGGCGCATGGTGGCCTTGCGGTGACTGAACAACAACTACTACTACCCAACACTGTGATCTGTTAAGTGTTATTTCTGATTCGTCCCATTTCATCACCACTAACACCTGCCCTCGCTGTACTAACCGCCTCACAACTTCACAGTGGTGTACGCAAGCTCCTTTTCTAAACGTTCTACACGTATTTTTTCTATTTCATTTTCCAGGAAGTGTTTATATTAGGTGCTGTTTCAGGCTATGTAATTTTCCATGTTAAACTGGAATTTCAGGCCACCAGACGACACCCTTTCATATTCATATTCCCCTGGATTTTGTTTCACCGGAAGCCCTTTGTTCACTATACATCGCAGTGAGGATCAACCAATATGCCTCAAATTTGAAACGTTAACCTAACTTTGTAGCCTTCCTTAAGCCTCCGCCAGTATTTTAGGGACAAGTAACGGGACAAGTAAAGACTTGCCGTTTTTTGCATAAAGGCAGAGGCAGATGAAAAGAAAAAACAGCACCTGGAATCCACGATCACTCGTTAACACAGGACATGAAATATTTGGCGGAGCAAGTCACGGCGATATCTTGGGTGTTCTACTCAAGTTACCTCTTCCCCCTCCTTCCACCTAGCTACTCCCCATGCAAGCAGCCTCCCTTCTCCCGCCTGCCTCCCCTCCTGTGAGTACCTTCTCCTTCACTTCCTTGTCCTCCTCCTGCATCTCCCTCTTCCCCTCCACTCCTCAGCCTTCTCTCCTCCTCCCCTCCTCTCTCACTCTTCCCGCCATCTCTCCTCTCCACACCACCATACTGCCCTTCCCTTCCCTGCCGCCGCCCCAGGCTCTCATTCAACCTCCTCTCCCCTTGCCTCCACCTCTTCTTCCTTTCCGTCTCTTCCTGCTCTTCCTCATTCTCTCCCTTGTCCTCCCTGCACTCCACCTCCCTCCTCTTGCACCGATACCTCCCCAGCTCCTCCTCTCCCCGCCTCCCTCCTCTCCTCCTCCTCCCCCCATCTTCCCCCACCTCCCCTCGCCCACCCTCAGCCACCTCCCCGTGGTGACCTTGGGCTTGGAGCTTACCAGTCGGCAGCACCATCTACCTGGCTTGCCCACCTAGATGGGGCTCGTGTCCGTTGGCCTCGTGGACCAAGTGCTCCCCCTCGTCCACCCGGTAGAGGCCTACCAGTGATGTTGCCTTCCCTTCCCGCCCTGCCGTTTTACCACCTAGGGCAGGGCTACTGTCTCCCCTCGTGTTTGCCGTGCGTGGCGTCCCGTATACTCCCCGTGCCCTCTCATCTGGGGGTTGAGTCCACCGCGGGGCTGGGTGTAGTTCCCCTCTGTGGGCAACACGCTCCTTTGGTGGGAGTGTTGGGGTAAGACGGGTGGTTCAGTGTGGCCCCACTGGATCAATCGGCTGGTGATGCGATGGCTAGGGTCAAGTGGTCATTGCCGGGTGGGCGGTCGCAACGGTCCCGCGGCCGCCGTTAAACACCTGGCAGTGGATGCGTATACTTCCCCATTACCCCTGGGTCTGTTGGGTGCGGTTTGGCCCCAACATTCAGCCTCCCCTTGTTGGGCTCCGTGGTGGGTGGGGGTGTGGGGGAGTGAAACACCTCCCCTGTGTATGGGTAAGTTTCCCTTGCCTCGGCCTGCCTCTCTCCCTGACGTCCGCCTGTCCCCGATTACCCCTACACAGTCCTCTCTCGTCGCCACCTTGGAGCCTTTCACGGCTCCTGGTGGTGCCGCTGGAAAGTCCCTACCTCCTAGAGGGACTGACCAAGATAAGTCCGTGCGACACAAAAGCCCACGTGTGTCTGACAAAGCTGCCTCCCATTCCAGGGGTAACTCTGATGTGCGTCCCTCTTCCAAGCTGGACGCACTTCAGATGGTGAATATCGATCCATCGTTTTCCTACCGTGCCTTGCACTCCTTACTCAAGCCATTTGGCACAGTCCTTCGTATCCGTCTCATTTATGATGGCGACTTCAAGTCAAACAGATGCTATGTGACCTTTGCTTCCAGCGCTGAAGCCCAGTCGGCGTGTGATGCTGTTGCGACTCTGCCTATCGCAGGTGCTGGATTTCAAGCGGAACTTCTCCGCTCTTCCAATATTTCTGACAGTGACATGGACTATGTCCCGAATCTCTTCGAAGACGCTTTGTTAGAGCCAACTCCCAGGGATAGCCAGGTCCCTCCCCCTCTTTGGTTTGTTGCATACTGTAGGAATGGGCGTGGCAACTTCATTCATGCTGCTAGGTACCTCGCCAAAGAAATTGGCACGATCCCTGAAGGGAATCTGAAAAAGTATGGGAAGGGAGTGTTAGTCAGGGCTAAAGATATTACTCAAGCTAAAATGCTGCAACATCTACCATGCCCTGCTGACAACACGTTTGAAACGGTCAAAGCACACCATACCTTCAATTATAGTAAAGGCAGTATATATAATCATGACCTCTACGAGTTCTCTGAGGAGGAAATACTTGGGATATGCCCTAGTTCTGTTCATAAGGTGTCCAAGATGAAGGGTTCAGATAACATGATACTTCTCACCTTTTTTGGTTCTACCCTCCCTGACCGTGTCAGTATTGGCCCCCTCCATCTTCGGGTAAAGCCTTTTGTTGATCGCCCTCTACATTGTTTTTCATGTTACGGGTTTGGTCATGGTAAGAAATACTGCACTGAGCCTTCTCGGTGTGGTAATTGTTCTGCATTAGGCTCACACTCCACAGCGGAATGTGAGTCAGATGCTTATTGCTTCTATTGCCAGGATGCTCACCAGTTGTCTTCCAGACAGTGCCCACGATATCGCCTTGAACAGGATATTTTGCAACTTGCAAATAGTCAGTTTATCAGCCTTGGTAGTGCGCGCCGTGAACTCCTCTACCGCAAGAAGGCCGGTACTGGAGCAAAGACGTACATCTCATCGCTAGGCACTCGCTCTTCTGCCCAGCCCGCTGCTCAGGTGTCATCTACGGTTTCCTCCCGGCCCTTTGAGGCTACTGTTATTACGTCCCATAATAGATTTTCCCTTTTGTCCTGTGATTCTGTCGAGTCACCTCCAGGTTCTGATGGAGCTTCTCCGGCCTCGTCCCAGGTGATGCATGTTGATGTCCATGCACCTCACATTGCTTCGCCGAAGTACGCCAGAAGTATGAAGAAGCGACATCGCGGTTCTACAGATTCAGTTGAATCTGTTCCGCCAACTAAGATAACTGTAGGTATACGTGATTCTGGGGTCTCTCAGGATAGGCCTATGGAGGAAGATGCGGAGGCTCATATTGAGCCTGCTGAGACCCCCTCTGTTCCACTTCCTCTTGCGTCTAGTGGTTTTCCTGATCGGGATATGGAAACTGAGGAATTCCTTGGATATAGTGTTGGAAATCCTCCCCGCGAGCATGTAGCTTCGGGGAGTGGTGTGCGGTCTGGCTCTAGTAGTGCGGCGTCCGGAGGGGGCGCAGGTTCCTTTGTTGGGAGAAAGCTCGAGGTCCCTCGACCCGGCTTCTCTGGGGTCCCAGTCTCCTCTTCTCGTCGTATTACCGTACCGAATCAGGTGGGTAAAAGGCAGTCTCTTTCAGGGGCTCGCCTGGAGCGCACTCGAAAATAGACATCTTCCGACTCCTCCAATGGAACTGTAGAGGCCTATGGGCCTCGTGGGAGGAACTCCAAGCATTGATATCTCGGTTTTCTCCTGCTTGCCTTTGCTTACAGGAGACAATGCTCGGAGACTACACTCACTCTAGTCCTCCTGGGTATCGTGCCGTTTACAGTACCCCTAATCCTGGACAGGGCCACCATGGTGGCACCGCCATATTCGTACTCTGTGATATCCCTTATGTCCCATTACAGCTTCACTCAACGTTGCAGTCTGTTGCTGTTAAGGTTTATTTGGGCAAATTTTATATATTATGTAGCCTTTATCTCCCTCCCGGTGTTCCTGTTGACAGACACGATCTTGACGACCTGGTGCAGGAACTTTCCTCGCCTTTACTTTTATTAGGGGATTTTAACGGTCGCCATCCGTTGTGGGATGATGGTGCTACCAAACTGCGCGGACTTTTAGTTGCTTCTTTTATTGAGGATCAGGGATTAGAAATCTCTGGGGAGGTGACACATTTTCATAGCCAGACTGGTACTTTTACCTCTATAGATCTTTCACTTTGCACGTCTAATTCTCTTCCTGATTTTCGTTGGCGGGTCTTACCGGACTTGTATGGCAGTGACCACTTTCCAATTTTATTGGAACGCATTGATTCTGTACCACAGTCACGCCTTTCTCGCTGGCGTCTAGATAAAGCAGACTGGCAGCTATTTACGGAACTTAGCTCCTCTCTTCGTCCGTTGGCTGACTTTGGAACTTCTGACGAGGCTGCATCCTATTTCACTGATGCCCTACATTCTGCAGCCCTTCAATCCATCCCCAGGACGTCTGGCCAGTTCCCTAAACGTCCTGTTCCCTGGTGGAACGCCGCTTGCACTACTGCTGTGCAAGAGAAGCGTGCTGCATTCTCTCGACTTCGTCATCACCGTGGGGACCCCCAGTGTTTGGATGCTTTTCGGCGAGCGCGTGTTCGAGCACTGCGCAATTTCAAGGAGGCTCAACGAATTTCTTGGAAGGCTTATCTCTCTTCCATCACTACCAGAACTACACTCACAGAAGTCTTTAACAGAGTTCGTAAGATCTCTGGGAAGTTTTCCCCCCCTCCCCCTCCAGTGTTATCGCATGCAGGGGAAACGGTGGCGGACCCTAGACTGTTGCTGACCTATTCGCCAGCACTTTACCAGTGTCTCTAGGAAAGATCCCACTGCACCAGGGGCTCGTCATCGCCGGGATTTGTAATCACTCGGCGTTAACTTCGCTTCCACCGGAGGGGAATCTTATAATATCCCATTTTCTCTCTCCGAGTTGAAGACGGCTTTATCCCAGTGTCATGATTCCTTGCCAGGTCCAGACGACATCCCTTATGCTTTCTTACCCCACATGTCTGACTGTGGTTTTACATTTTTATTGGATCTTTACAATTTCATTTGGCTTACCGTTGATTTTCCATATCTGTGGAGTGTGGCTGTAATTCTCCCCATTCTGAAGCCTGGGAAAGATCATCTCCAAGCAACTAACTATCGTCCTATTTCTTTAACATCCTGCATTTCTAAAGTGATGGAAAAGATGGTGAATGTCAGGCTTATGTGGTACTTGGAGAGCCGGAATTTATTGACCCCGGTGCAATATGGTTTCCGAAAGGTGCGCTCCACTTCGGATACTCTTTTATACTTGGAGTCCTCAGTTTGTGAGGCGTTTGCCAATAATCACCACCAGGTGACCGTGTTTTTTGATCTGGAGAAGGCCTATGACACCGCTTGGTGTCATGGAATTTTACTTAACCTGTTTGAGTTTGGTCTTCGTGGCCGTCTCCCTGTTTTTATTCAGGAGTTTTTATCTCATCGTCTTTGACGGGTTAGAGTGGGGAGTACTCTTTCCGAGGTTTGTCCACTTGAGGATGGTGTACCACAGGGAAGTATTCTCAGTGTTACGCTATTTGCTGTGGCTATTAATGGAGTCGTTGGTGTCCTGCCTGATGGAGTTCATAGCTCCTTATATGTAGACGATTTATCCATTTCGTTTTCTGCGGCAAGGATGTCGTTGATTGAATGAAAACTGCAATTGACTATTAAATAGAGTCGCCAATTGGGCAAATACGCGCGGCTTTCGATTTTCGTCCTCAAAGACAGTTGCTATGCATTTCTGTCGTCTTCGAGGCGTTCATCCGGACCCTGACTTGTATCTTGGTAATAGGCGACTGTCCTGTGTAGAGACAACTCGTTACCTCGGTCTTTTATTTGATAGCCGCCTAACCTGGGTGCCTCATTTACGTTACGTTAAGGCGGCTTGTCAGAAAGCCCTGTCCCTCCTTCGTGTTTTAGCTCATACCTCTTGGGGTGCAGACAGGGACACGCTACTCCTCCTCCACAGAACACTCATCCTTTCCAAGTTGGAATATGGCTGCAAGGTATGCCCCTCCGCCAAGGAGGCTCACCTACGCGTGTTGGACTCAGTACATCACGCCGGGGTCCGCTTGGCTACTTGTGCATTCCGGTCTTCACCGATACCTAGCCTCCTCGTGGATGCTGGCGTCCTGCCTCTGGATTTGAGACGCCCGTCCTCTCTGTTCCTTTGCTGGTTCCGCGTCCAACGCCTTCCAGAATCAGTTCCTTGTGTGTCAATTTTGCGGGATTCCCGTTCGCCTGCATATGATGAGCGACCTAGTCTCCCTAAACCTTTTGGGTTTCGGGTAGCGCCTGCCATGACACCGTTGTCTTTCCCTCCCATTCCTATCTGCCCTTATCGAGTACCTAGGGTTGGATACTGGCAGTTGCCCGGTGTATCCGTGTGTTCTCCCACTATAGATAGTAAGAGAGATTTACCGCCATATGCGTCCCGACCCTTATTTTTAGAGCATTTCACTGAACACTCGGACTCCATCCCTGTCTTTCCTGATGGCTCTAAATTGGATGCTGGAGTTGCCTTTGGTGTTGTGTTCCCCTCCTTCTGTCGGGGAGGTAGTCTTTCTTCTGTTGCTTCTGTATTTACTGCAGAGCTGTCTGCAATAGTCCTCTCTTTACAGATTATGTTTCCCCTTCCTGTGGACTCTTTTATGATTTTTAGTGATTCTCGTAGCGCTCTGTCTGCGCTGGGCTCCTTTACTCCCTCTGTTAATCCCCTAGTTTTATCTGCTCTCGAGTGGCTGTATTTGCTCAGCAACAGGGGATATCGCGTTGGGTTTTGTTGGGTTCCAGGACACGTTGGCGTACACGGGAACGAACGAGCTGATGGACTTGCAAGGGAGGCAGCAGCTAGAGCTGCCCCTCCTAGTGCTGTCCCATCTACAGATATGTTTCCAGAGATTCGCAAGGCAATTCTTGCCAGTTGGCAGGAGAGGTGGAATGCTCGGGGTGCGACTTCCAAAATGTGAGAGATTAACAGGACTGTGTATTGTCATTGGTCATACGAAAGTGTCCGTAACTGTCACTCGCAGACAGCCTTGACCCGTCTTCGGACGGGTCATACGCGTCTAACACATGGTTACCTCATGTCCCGGGGGCTGCAGCCTTATTGTGATGACTGCTTGGTTCCCCTGACCGTGCGGCACTTGCTGGTCGAGTGCCCCAGTTTGGGGGACCTGGGAGTGCGATACCTGTCGCAGTGTCGGGGAGAAGACGGATCATTCCGTCTCTCGCTGATGCTGGGAGGGAGATGCCTTTCCCCGGGACATGAGGTACTTCTCTTTATGGAGAAGGCTGGCCTTCTCCATGAGTTATGACCGTTTTCTGTGTGATTTGTTTCGTATCGTTTTGTTTGGCTTTGCTCTTAGTTTACTTTTTTAGGTTCCTTTTTTACCCCTTTTAGTTTAGTTTTTTTTTTTTAACTCATTGAATGCGGCGCCATATGACTCTGGCTGTTGCGGCGCCTAATTTAAATCAATCAATCAATCAATTATTATTATTGCGCACACACACACACACACACACACACACACACACACACACACACACACACACCGCCATAAGGGTTGATGCTCTTTCGATTATTCCTAGCTTGCCGCTACACCCAGCCTGCTTTGTTCGCCGACCCGAAGCTGCTCCTGGTGGCGATGCAGTCTCATTCGGCTTCACGGCCGGCGCCCCGACTCCACGCGGCGTCGAAGTGAGCCAAGGTGTTGTGGTTGCCCGAGAGCTGAGGCAGAGCGGAACTGACCCAAGAGCGGTCCAGGAGCTGCATCCCCATTCCTCCCTCTCAACCTTGGAGCCCCGCAGTCCACTGGGCACGGCCTGCCTGCGCCTCCGTCGCACCTACCCAGTCTCGTCTCCTCGCCGAGCTGACACCATTGTTCGTCCTTGGCTCCCCGTCTACACCGGCGTCATCATCTACGGGCACTCAGGGAGTTGACATTCTGTTGAGCCCGTCCTCCTCCATCGAGTGACGTTTACGAGGCAGTGTGCGTCTCTACATCACCGCAACGGGCGTCTCTTCCCACGAGGCGCCACTCACAACTGCCGGGTCGGGCTGCCGCTTTCCCTGGTCCTGTCGCGTTCTACTGGAGAGTACGGGAGGTGTATTGGTCTTTGTACCTTAACATGTTGACACTTACACTTTTGGTTGTTTTGATCATATTTCCTTAGAAACCTGGTGAAGGTATAATCATACTTCGACTCGACTGAAGTAGTTGCCGCCGTTCTCCTGGCTTCAATCAGTCCTATAACCATCTGAACCTCCTGGCCTTGACAATGTTCTTCAAAATGTCCTTATGATTGCAATGGTTAACAAGAACATTAAAACTCTTGGCACAGCACTAGTCCCAAGATGTCTGCCATCATCTACATCAAGTGTTGGGCCATAACATACAGCAGCCAAGCTGAAGAAGTTTTTTTTTTTTTTTTTTTACAACAAAGGAGGCAGCTCAAGGGCACACAAAAAAAGAAAACAATAATAAAAAAAAGCCCGCTACTCGCTGCTCCTAAAGTAAAACAAAAGAGGTGGCCGAAAGGAAGATCAAATACAGGAGGAGAGGTGTCCTGATACCCTCCTCTTGAAAGAGTTCAAGTCGTAGGCAGGAGGAAATACAGATGAAGGAAGATTGTTCCAGAGTTTACCAGCGTGAGGGAAGAAAGAGTGAAGATGCTGGTTAACTCTTGCATAAGGGGTTTGGACAGTATAGGGATGAGCATGAGTAGAAAGTCGAGTGCAGCGGGGCCGCGGGAGGGGGGGAGGCATGCAGTTAGCAAGTTCAGAAGAGCAGTCAGCGTGGAAATATCGATAGAGGATAGAAAGAGAGGCAACATTGCGGCGGAATTTAAGAGGTAGAAGACTATCAGTATGAGGAGGAGAGCTGATGAGACGAAGAGCCTTAGCCTCCACTCTGTCCAGAAGAGCTGTGTGAGTGGAGCCCCCCCACACATGAGATGCATACTCCATACGAGGGCGGACAAGCCCCCTGTATATGGACAGCAACTGTGCAGGGGAGAAGAACTGGCAGAGATGGTACAGAACGCCCAGCCTCGAGGAAGCTGATTTAGTAAGAGATGAGATATGAAGTTCCCAGTTGAGATTTTGAGTTAAGGATAGACCGAGGATGTTTAGTGTTGAGGAAGGTGATAGCTGGGTGTTGTCAAAGAATAGGGGATAGTTGTTTGGAAGATTGTGTCGAGTGGATAAGTGGATAAACTGTGTTTTTGAGGCGTTGAAGGACACCAGGTTCTTCTTGCCCCAATCGGAAATAATAGTAAGGTCTGAGGCTAAGCGTTCTGCAGCCTCCAGCCTTGAGTCGTTAAGTTCCTGAAGGGTGGGTCTTCTATTAAAAGAAGTTGAGTAATGCAGTGGAATCATCGGCGTAGGAATGGATAGGACAGTTCGTTTTGGAAAGAAGATCATCAATGAACAACAGAAAAAGAGTGGGAGATAGGACAGAACCCTGTGGGACACCACTGTTAATAGAGTTAGGGGAAGAACAGTGACCGTCTACCACGGCAGAAATAGAACGGTCAGAAAGGAAACTGGAGATAAAGGTACAGAGAGAAGGATAGAAACCGTAGGAGGGTAGTTTAGAAATCAAAGATTTGTGCCAGACCCTATCAAAAGCTTTTGATATGTCCAGCGCAATAGCAAAAGTTTCACCGAAACGGCTAAGAGAGGATGACCAAGAGTCAGTTAAGAAAGCTAGGAGATCACCAGTAGAACGCCCCTTGCGGAACCCATACTGGCGATCAGATAGAAGGGCAGAAGTGGAAAGGTGCTTTTGAATCTTCCGGTTAAGGATTGATTCAAAAGCTTTAGATAGACAAGAAAGTAAAGCTATAGGACGGTAGTTTGAGGGATTGGAGCGGTCACCCTTCTTAGGCACAGGCTGTATGAAGGCATACTTCCAGCAAGAAGGAAAGGTAGATGTTGACAGGCAGAGGCGAAAGAGTTTGACCAGGCAGGGTGACAGCACGGAGGCACAGTTTTTAAGGACAATAGGAGGCACTCCATCAGGTCCATAAGCCTTCTGAGGATTGAGGCCAGAGAGGGCATAGAAAACATCATTTTGAAGAATCTTTATAACAGGCATAAAGGAGTCAGAGGGGGGATGAGTAGGAGGAATATGCCCAGAATCGTCCAGAGTGGAGTTTTTAGAAGTGAGGCTACATCCACCATTGATGAGGCCCAGGAGTACCCAACAAAGATGCTACATCCCCCACCGTAACCCTTCCATCCCCATGCACTAATAGCACATACCACTACAGGGATGAGGCCCAGGAGTACCCAACAAAGATGGTACATCCCCCACCGTAACTCTTCCATCCCCATGCACTAATGCCACACACCACTACAGGGATGAAGGCTAGGAATACATCAACAAAGATGCAATGCATAAAATGCTCAATTTTATTGTGCGATGTGTAATAAAATCGTAGGGTAAGGTGGGATAAGTTGCCCCCCTTAAGAGAGATTGTCTGTTGTAGCCACAATTTTTGCAATAGAATTTTGAAAAAAAAGTTGTTGAAATCTTAGGCTAAGGTCTATCTATGGTATATATTTTATCCACTCATTATGATTTACACATTATTATCATGACAATTTAAAAAAAATAATAAAGGGGACTTCTTACCCCGCATGTGGGGTAGAACACCTTCTGGGTATACCTTTTACCCCACTCTGGCGTACAATTATAAAACTCCCAGAAACATAAGGAACATATTTTTTTTTTCACATAAAAATATAATATGTATTCCCTTTTTGAAAACTATACCCTATAAATCTGTCGATGTAAAATGTAGGAACACAATCAAA
Organism: Eriocheir sinensis; assembly: GCF_024679095.1. Lineage (NCBI taxonomy): Eukaryota > Metazoa > Arthropoda > Malacostraca > Decapoda > Varunidae > Eriocheir > Eriocheir sinensis. The sequence goes on from NW_026112143.1 coordinate 122,762, forward strand.
TTTGTGTCTCCTAATGAACAGAATGTAGAACTAAACAATTAATTAATTTTCTAAAAGGTATTCCCTTCTTTTAGATTAGTAATATTAGACCACCGCACCAACCTCCATGAGTCCATATACTAGTCTCAAACTCAAAAGTGTTCACTTATGGATGTCTTTAAAAAACTTAACAATTTATATTTATAGCAATACCGTAATGCCTAATCAGACTCGCAGTTTTGACATGCATACAGAGCTAGGCCTAGTCCAGTTGTACATTCTGCATGTGACCAATTTCTACAACTCCGACATTGGACCCATTTTTCTGGCTTTTAGCAAATCGTTCCCACACACCAAACAAGGCCATTTGCCAAATTGCTGATAATGGGGTAAAAGGCCCACATGTGTGGTAAAAGGCCTCCCTGTATGCAACTTACCCCAAAGGCACAGGTGGCCTCCTACCCTGACAACTCATATATACACAAAATGTCACCATCTTTCCTACAAGTAGGCAGAGTATAAAAACATGCAATATGGTCTAGACATCTTAAAGCAATTAGCCATAGCCATCAGGCTAACTCTACAGTTCTTTGTCGTTAATTAGGTATCATTAAAATCACTTAAAACTTACAAGAAATTAGTCAAAAAGAAGAAATGTCCCCTTGCGGCCACAGCAACTGTTCATTGTTTACTCCAGTAGTTCCCGTGAGCACAGAGAGTTGGCGTTGCCTACTTGATCATGTGACTGCTTGAGAAAAGAAAGAAAGAAAGACAAAACCAAGGGGGGGCCTTTCATCTCAGGGGGGCATCTTACCCCACTTTACCCTAATTTATAAACCATAATATGATAATGGTAGACTGACCATTTGTACAAATGCCAGATGATAATTTTAAAGTGTTGGAAAGATCCGAGGGACAGCATTCTTCCCAATCCCAGGTTGGGAAATAAATCACCAGTACAGTAGGGCCCCAAACAGTGTAAGGTTAAGCAAGTAATGCAATTCAAGAACAGTGTCGGGGAGAATTTTTACAAGACTGACTTTTACAACAGTACGTGCATGATACTGCTCCTTAAAGTTTTTGTACATAATTACTATCCTTGACATTAACGCCAGGTCTCTAGGATGGGGTCTGAGGGCTGTGTTTCCTCCTCTGCTCACATCATCCCTAATCTGAAAATTTAAACAAGGGCTTTGTAAACTTGATATGCTCTCAGCAGCTTTCATTCTTATGGCTGTGCAAAGTAACCACTTATTTGTAGTATTCATTCAGTCTTTGGATCCCCCAAGTGATGCCACAATTTTAAAGACAATTGCACCGTCATATTTTTATGCCTTCTTATAAAAATATCTCCTTCAATGACACTGTATTAACTACTTCCAAAGACAATTCATCACAGGAATCAGGTTTAGCAAAAAACATGGTTTAAAAAACATGTTTTTTTTTTGTTTTGTTTAAACCATATTTTTTGTTTAAACCACAGTTTTGTTTTGTTTTTGCTTTCCAGTATTTTTATTGCAGTAATTCTATCCATATATATATATATATATATATATATATATATATATATATATATATATATATATATATATATATATATATATATATATATATTTGAAAAGGAATTATATATATTTAGAGATGGATTTAGCAATATATTTATTAAAAACATTAAAAACAACTCAAAAGATTTAGCCAACAGGCTGAAACCTGTATCTATTGCCCTTTCAAGTTTACAAAGTGATAAGTGCAAAATAAGTGATGCCGTGAAGATTTGGAAACAACTAATATAATTTTGATCTTGAATAAATACTTCCTGAAAAGAAACTGGAGAACACAAAGAAAAGATATGGTCAAGCAATGACTGGTTATCATCTTCTTGCATATTTGATGGATCCCCGTTTTCAAAATGACTTGGAAAGGATCACAGAAGAGGAAGAGAGTAGGGCAATGTCTCTAGCAGAAGAAGAATATCCAGGTTTACTGTCCATTATACTTAAAATGAAAGCTAAAGCATATCCTTTTAACAAAGCCTACTTGTTTGACTCCTCAGTCATTTCTCATCTTACTTCCTGCTCATGGTGGCGTGTATTAAAAGGAAAGATTGATGACAATGCAATAGAGGAGATTTGTGGGTTGCTTAGTGTAGCTGCTTCTATAGTCTGTCCAAATTAACTAGGCCAATTTGCACCGAGAAGCCCCTCCCCCATACTGGCTAAGCTTCGCCCCCTTTCAACCGATTGGATGTTCATGACGTCATGTATTGTTTCAGAGACACGTACCAAATATATATGAGCCAGTTACTCTAGCTAGTTTTATGATAAAACAATATTAGTAATTTAATTGAATGACGGCACTCTAATTTAACAATCAATGACATCACATAAGAAACAAATTACATTAATACTACTACCAGTTTTCAAGAGAGAACGGGCCTTCAAAACAATACAGCAGCAGCATTGAAGGCGATAGTAGGCTATCTATAAAGTAATGCACACTTTCCGTCATTATATGCTACATAGCTCATTCACATAGACATACTAAATATAATCACATAAAAAAGTATCTTTTACAGTAACTTCATACAGGTAGGAATCATTGTATTAAGGAGTAAGTTTTGTATTTGTGGCTTGGAGACACGGGATGTGCCAAAATCTATATACACCAAGTCAAGTCATACGCAGCTTTGTGGGAGGAGACACGGCAGAGGCGTGGCTTATACGTGACGTTGCTTGGAGGCAAACCTGAAGAATATAGAAACAGGGATTTAAAGAAAACGAAGAAAGGCGGACTAATTTAAATCAATCACTTCAACATGACCCCTCTCACACCCTGCACCGCCGTCTGTAGGCATTGGAATTACAGTCATGCATAGCACAATAAAAAAAGGCATATTTTTTCGTCAGTGGCTTGCCTGAATGGGCGGTGAAAGAAGGCGAGAATGCACATCCAAAGTGCACACACGGACGCAAATTTAGTCACCCGTGAACTGGCTTCAAGTGACGTCATCCCGCTGCTCCGCCCCAAACCAACCCCTGCGCGTGCTGGTCGCAGTTTTGACTTGGTATATATAGACTTTGGGTGGTGCGTCGTCTGCAGCGCTCTCCGCCACCCGCTACCCCGCCAAGCGTACATAGCCTACCCACGATCTAAAGAAAGGGAGGTCAACCCACGCACAACTTAGGTGACGTCAGCCGGTCTGTGGGAGGAGCCTCCTCTCGCTCTCTCTTTCTCTCCCTCCACGGATATAAAAGAAGATGAGCTTGCTGGCAACCAGGTAGGCAGCAGGTTCTCAGCAGGCAGCAGGTTCTCACAGCAGCAGGTTCTCCCCGCCTCTTCAGGCTAAAAATCGGGCAAACAGAGTACTAGGTATCATCTCAAGGAGCGTGAGCAATAGGAGCGCTGAAGCCATCCTCAAACTTTACTTAGCACTAGTTCGACCTCAAGATGGCGCCACTATAAACACTCGCCTGCGCCAGAACGGGCTGGGCCGACCATCAGGCCCCACCTGGAAGAAGCCTTGGGCCGACCATCAGGCCCCACCAGGAAGATGCCTACCGGCGCAACAGGCAACGACGTAAAAAATAAAAAAAAATAAAATAAAAAATCTCGATTATGCAGTTCAGTTCTGGTCCCCCTATTATAGAATGGATATCAAGATGTTAGAATCTGTACAGAGGAGGATGACAAAGATGATTCAGGGGGTGAGAAACTTGCCTTATGAAGACAGGCTGAAGCAGTTAAATCTACACTCTCTAGAAAGGCGAAGGTTGCGAGGAGACTTAATCTAAGTTTATAAATGGATGAAGGGATTTAATTAAGGGAATGTCAATAAAATTTTGAGAGTGAAAGAGCCAGGTAGGACGCGTGGCAATGGTTTTAAGTTAGACAAATTCAGATTCAACAAAGACATAGGCAAGAATTGGTTCACCAATAGAGTGGTGGACGAATGGAACAGGCTTGGGAGCCATGTTGTGGGTGCCAATACTATAGATACATACAAGAAGAGGTTAGATAAAGCCATGGGTGGTGAGGTGAGGTGGGGTTGAGTGTACAGGAGCTGCCTTGTATAGGCCAACCGGCCTCTTGCAGACTCCTTACGTTCTTATGTTCTTCTCTGCGCTACAGCCGGCGGAGTCCTCACTCGACGCTGATCACTGGTCAGGTGTCAGTGGTCGAGTGGTCAGTGGTCACGCTCTGCTGCCTGCAACTACCCCTTGTGGTCCCTCCGGGCTCGTGTATCGAAACTCTTCTTCCTAAAGTAGAGGAGTTTGCCCTTGTCCGGATTTTTGCCTTGCCAACACTGTTGACGCATAAGAGAATGACATCCTGCTAGCAGGATTGTCCGCGGCACTACACGCAGCCCCCCTCACGGCGTTTGTGGGTTCAGTCCCACAAGCTGCGGGGGCCCGGTAGGAGGCGCGGCTGTACTGTGTTTGCAGTTTTTGTTTCTTCTACTTTCCTTCACTTTTCGCCCTGGGCAGAGAGCCGACGAGACTTCGGTCTCGTATTCGCTCCGAGTCTCCCCGAGCAACCTGCACCCCTTAGGCTAGGGATTGTGCAGGCCAACCGGGGCCGGGACTTTTCCAAAAGTCGCGCTGATCGTTCTGCTACCGCCTCGGAAGGAAAGTGGGTCGCTCTTCATAAAGCGGCCCCAACCTTCTGAGGGGAAAGGATAACAACGGACGAACTGACGGGACAACTGAGTCACGGACTGGACACAGGCGCGGACAGTGACCAAAGACATGCAAGATGACAAGAGTAAGGATAAGATCTAACAATTTAAAGGACCCGAACAGGAAACTAAGACTCCTACAACTGCTCTCGGAAAATGAGATATATGTTAATCGAATCTTTGTTGCCACAGATGCCTTTACCATTTATACCAATGACGAAACTGACCTAGACAGACTGTTTAACGGCATAACCGACAAATACCTAGAAAATAACGAATTTACTCCAGTCATTCCACCAGAATTAAAACCAAGATCTATTATAGTCTTCAACGTAGATGCTCATATTTATAACAACGATGTGGATGATATGATCAATGAAATATTGGAAGAAGAAAAACGCCTACACCAACAATCAAGTAACAGACCTGATGAAGTTCCCTAGAGCAAAGAACATTAAAATAACATTCACCGAGACCAACGTCGCAAAGAAGGCGACTGAGATTGGGGTGAGAATGTCCTCTATGAACATTTCATCTCATCAAATCCAACAAGACACATTTATAGAAATAAAATCATGCACGAGGTACTACCAATTAGAGGATCATAATTCATCTGAATGTCCCAAACCAAACGACTATAAAATATGTTCGGAATGCTCTGAGGAAGGACACACCTGGAAAGACTGCTCCAATGGTTACAAAAAATGAATAAACTGTAAGGGTGACCATAAAACACTGGCTATGAAATGCCAACAAAGAAGAGACATAATAAATTTTAAAAGAAAAGAGGGCCAGGAAAGCACAACTTACAGCAGTATGGCGAAAAGAAACACCAACAACCAACAAACGAACTTCCCAGAAATGACGTCCGTCTCTCCAAACACACACACCCTCATATACGCCTGCTTCATGTACGCACACATAGTCAACATTGGAAATCCAGGATCCTTCCAGCAAGAAGTCAACAAAATGTTCAAGATGAACAACCTACCACCAATAAAAACACCTGACAATCCCCCCCTCACAAGCAATCCTAAACGTGATGTCACAACGGCCTAACTCAAACTTAGCAAGCTTGGCGGAAGGAGGATCAAGCGCAGCAGGTACTCGGGAAAAAGAGAAAGAAACAAAAAATGTGGAAGAGATGGTTGAGGCAGGAGCAGACACTGAACAAGCACAAGAAACAATAAACATAATGCAAGAAACAATAATGGTACAGGGAAAGAGAAAATACCAAATCAAAGGGGAAGAGATAGGGTTAACGCTCTATACAAAACAGAGTGAGGGATGACCAGTAAAAGAAGACTTTACAAGACAAGTACTGGTAAAGGGCTACAAAACAAGAAGTACAAATATACATGCACGGACAGAGAACTTTCAGATGAGGATGTAGTAATAAGGATGATCGAGAAAAAGTCAATGGACATCGCGGCACAATGGTTCGCAAGAGTAGACAACAGCACTTTCAGTAAAATAAGATCTGGCCTGATTGAGGAGAAAACACCACCACCCAGAAAAGGACTAAGAATAATAAATAACACAGGGTAAAAAACACTTACAGAAAGTAGAGGGAGAAACCTAACAACAAGAACCCAGTAAACACACAAAACTAATTATACAACGTGGAAGAGATAAAGATTATACAACACAACGTGTTGCTTTCGAGCAAGCAGAGGCACGGGCACGGCTCTCACGGTCATACACGAAACAATAGCGGACCATATAGCACGGAGAGATCAGGTTTACCTAGTCCTACGAGATGTTGCAAAAGCCTTTGATAAAGTGTGGCATGCAGGTCTACAATACAAGATTGCACACCTTAACTTACCTCTCACCATCACCAAATACCTAATTAACTATATCACAGGACAAAAGGCAAAAAATAAAAGTAGGCAACTATACAGGACAAGAGTTCACTCTGACAGCCGGTGTACCCCAAGGTTCAGTCAGCCATCTCGCCAATGCTATACATAATGTACACCTCAGAGCTCCCTCAACCTGCATGGGGATGCATAAACGTTCAATACGCAGACGACGTGAAAAAAGTTGGAAAGTTTCGTTAAGTCGGCGCAACATGGAAACATGGAAATGCAGGCAACATAAAGCCTATTAGCTCATTACGAGGTCGCCCGCTTGGGTGATTTAATCTGCTCGACCGCCACTTGGGGCTTGAGGAGCATATGAAAGCACCTCGATATTGAGGAGCAGATCGTTATTCAGTTTACTCCCGATGCAGCGAAATGACGGTCGATTCTATATTTGAAGAAACTTCTTCCAGTGTCTGTGTTACATCGACTCGACTGAATGGGTAAACCGTTATTTCTAGTTCCTGAGTTGGTTTGCAGTTCAAAGAATTTGGAGTAATGGACGTTATTGAACTTTTCAGATACTTGAGGACTTAATCATATCCCTTCGTAGGCGCCTTTTCTCCAATGTAAAGAGAATGAGTCGCTTGAGTCGTTCCTCGTACGGTTGAGCCCTTAAGGTTGGAAACATCTTTGTGGCGCGTCGTTGAATCCTTTCCAGTAAAGCAATGTCCTTTCTGTAATTAGGAGACCAGAACTGTACTGCATACTCGAGGTGCGGTCTTACCATGGAATTATACAAGGATAGTATCACGTCTGGTGGTTTACACTCGAAGTTCCTCGCCATGAACCAGAGCATAGTGTTGGCTTTGTTATATGCTTTTTTACAGTGATTCGCGTGTTTCAGGTCACTGCTGATAGTGAGTCCAAGATCCTTTTCCTCCTGCATCGCCTGCAGAGGTTTCCCATTCATGATGTATGTGTGGTTGCTACTTCTGGACCCAATGTGCATGACTTTGCATTTGTCAACATTAAAAGACATTTGCCATTTTTTCGACCATTCAATGATGTGATTGAGGTCTTTCTGTATGATTTCTCAGTCGGTCTTTGTGAGGGCCTTTCCACCCACTTTGGTGTCATCAGCAAATTTGGATATTGTGGATTTCAGTCCTGATTCTAGGTCATTGATATATATGATAAAGAGGATGGGCCCCAGCACTGACCCTTGAGGCACTCACTAGTGTTTGGAAGCCAATCGGAAGGCTGTCCGTTGAGTAGTACTCGTTGTTTTCTGTCGGTAAGCCAATCTCTTATCCACGCGATGAGATTGGCTCCAATGCCCGCCGAGTGCAGTTTCTTAAGGAGTCGCTCGTGCGGTACCTTGTCGAAGGCTTTCTGAAAGTCCAGGTATATAACATCACTGGGGATGTGGGCATCCCAGTTCTTAGATATACCTTGGAAGAAGTCTAATAAATTCGTTAGGCAGGAGCGCTTGTTTCTGAAGCCATGCTGGGTGTCGGAGATTATATTATTGTCTTCTAGAAATTTAACAAGTTTGTCTCTAATAATCTTTTCGAGTAATTTTCCTGCCACTGATGTCAAACTTATGGGCCTGTTGTGTAATGCAACGCTTTTGTCTCCTTTTTTGAAAATCGGTGTTACGTTCGCCATCTTCCACTCTTCCGGGACCTTGTTCAAATGAACAGACTGGTTGAATATATTAGTGAGTGGCTGAAGTATTTGTTGTTTAAGCTCTTTTAATAACCGCGGGGACAAACCGTCAGGTCCTGTTGACTTGCTCGTGTCGAGTTTGGCCAGATACTTTTTCACTTCTTGGTCGCATATTGAGACAATTTCCAGGGGCGTGATCCCCCTCGGCGGGTCAGGGCTCTCGGGCATGGTTTCGATGTCCTCGATTGTGAATACGGATGCGATAATACTGTTGAGGATTCTGGCCATCTGTTTACTTTCCTGAGTTACAGATCCAGTCTCGTTTGTCAGGGGACCAATATCGGATTTCACTTTCTTTTTCGATCTGATGTATATGAAGATTTTTAAAAAGTTTGTCTTGATGTCGTGCTATTTGTTTTTCGTAGTTTCGTTTACTACTCAGAATAAGGGTGCAACAAGCTCTGAGGCTGTTGTGGTACTGTGTACGAGCTTCGGCCGTGTCATTCTCTTTCATTAGGTTATAATTCGTTTTTTTAAGTTAACCGCCCTTTTTATTTCTCTGGTCATCCACGGTGGATCTACGGCACCTTTTACTCGCCTGTGTTTCGTAGGCACTGTAGGCTTTTCTACTCCCAAAAGCTTATCTTTGAAGTCGTTCCACACGTTGTCGATTGTATTGTCGGTTGGGTTAAGTTGGTCTCAGGTCGCAGAGGGTTTTAGTAGGATTATTTAGCTGTTCTGTGTTAGGTTAGTTTTGGTTCCACCAGAGCGGTTTGTTCAATGTATAAGGGAGAAAAAAAGGGTGTTTTATATTGTATTAGGTCTCGGGAGAATTAACAAACAAATTTTGCATTAAATTTTATTATTACCAACTTAATAAATGAATAGCTTGCCGTAAATACTTAAAGATTCATGGAGACAAGGTGCAGGGCATGGATATATGAAATAAAAAGTTCCAGAGCAAGGTGGTTAAGCCCACCACTCTTCTCTCGTACTATATTTCTATACTTTTGATTTATACTAGTTTCCCCTCCCCCTTTGCATTTTTTCACCCCTCCTTCGATCTATCCACCGGAATGAATGAATGAACCCCACTAGTCCCTCTCTCCCGCTCGCTCCGGTAAATTCTCTCTCTCTCTCTCTCTCTCTCTCTCTCTCTCTCTCTCTCTCTCTCTCTCTCTCTCTCTCTCTCTCTCTGTGTGTGTGTGTGTGTGTGTGTGTGTGTGTGTGTGGGTGTGGGTGTGTGAATTGAATAGAGATTTGAGTTTACCAACTGATGTCTTCATCCTGGTATTAGTAAAATGACTGTGCATAATAAAAAAATTCATAACCCTATATAATTAAAACCACAATACCTGATGAAACTAACAAAGGTACATAAAAAACACTGGTTTTATTGATGGGTTTTTGGTTTAAACCAGGGCTGTCAAACTCATGGCCCGCGGGATAGTCATAAATGGCCCGCGGTATCACGGTAACTTCAATCTTGGCCCTCATGACGGCACTTCAGAATATGAATTGGCCCTGACACCCCTGGTTTAAACCGCCAACCCTGCTGTACATAATTAAAATCTTTCATATAGTTAAAACCACAATACTTAGGAAACTAACAAAGATACACACGCAGTGATTCCCAACCGGTGTGCCGCGGCACCAAGGGGTGCCGTGAGATCTTTTGAGGGTGCCGCCAAAATTCAGGGGAAAAAATTGCATTAACTTCACTCTCTCTGCTTCTGCTGCTGCTGCACAATTTAGCGATCGAATTTTCAACTTAGCTACTTTTCATTGAATTTGTATAATAATTTGTACTTATGGAAAATTACAATCCAGGAGAACAATACTAATTATATGATTTTGCTGTGTAATAATTGTACGGACACTGGAGAGAACAGCTTGGCGGGAGAGTGGGAGGGAGGGAGGGGAGTGAGGGTTGTAGACTGACGCGTATGACACACGTACAGGGCAGGGCGCACAGCGAGTCGCCACTGGCGGACTGGCCAGAGCCCAGAATGTCTCAGTACTGATTGGTGACGCAAAGGAAGCAGAAGGTATGACATATCCTCCTCCCTCAGCTCGTTAGCAATACATACCTGGTATGTATTGCTAACTAGCTGAGTTCGTGAGTCGTTTGTTCATCTTTTTCTTTTTTTTAGTAATTAATTACGAAGTATTAGTAATGAATTTCTCTATGCTTTATAACACCAAAAGCAAAATTTAATAATTTTCTCCTGTAATACCAAATGTAAACACGTCGTAAATTTGTGATCATTTGCAATTCTTGAGATAAGCTAAAACCGTGTTTGTCGCTTTCTACCTAAGTATCAAAAACTAATTTAAGATATAATAAAAAAACAACGGAGATTTTAAATATGTATTTCCTTATAAGGGTGCCGGGAAGTTTTGAAAGGCTTGCCAAGGGTGCCGCAAACTAGAAAAGGTTGGGAACCACTGCACTAAAGAAAAGAATTAAAAAAAAATATTAGTTGGTTTAAACCACTGTTTAAACCATGGTTTAAACCATTTGGTTTAAACCGGCAACCCTGACAGGAATACTAATTTTAAAGGGGTTACTACTACTACTACTACTACTACTAATACTACTAATACTACTACTACTACTACTACTACTACTAATAATAATAATATTACTATTTTTCTAGTGGGTTAAATTTCTCCATCCCTGAGGCCCATCCCAGCCTCAGGGTCACCTTTGACACATAAAAACAATAAGTATAGCGACAAATGTTGATCATCACCATGCACACACACACACACACACACACACACACACACTTTATGGCCTCTTGTTTTTACTTGGCCGTCACCTCGTAGACGTCGTCCCGTATATGCTTAAGGATAGGAATCCTTTGTCGCACCTTATCCACGTAGTCCATGTCTGAAAGGGTTTAGGGCTTGTTAGTGCTGTTGTGGAAATGTCTCGATCCTTACTACACAATGCCGTAAGGTCTGGAATAGGGCAAAATCAGTGTGATTCCCAGTACGGCAATGTACCAAATATCCAACCCGAGATGGTCTAGCAGCAAGAGGAGGTATCATAGGACATGTAAATTTATGGCATAATTCTAATACTTCAACGCTATCTCAAGACTGTGTTTTGAGTATCAGCAGTGGCATAGTTAGGCCTGGGCTTTCGGGGCTATAGCCCCGAATGTTTTATGGATAGCCCTGGATCTCTCTTTTTTTTTTTTTTTTAAGAATAGCCCCAACCAGGCTAATACAAAATGTTAATTATTGTTAACCTGTTAGTAATATAAATTAGATTTCATAGATCCCATACGGAGATCAGTAGTAACAAATGTACGGAAGTGGGGGTAATTGGAAGTGGGGGGCATGGAAGTGGGAGGAGGGGGGGTTAGCGGGGGGGGTGACGGAATAGGGGGTAGCTGGACCCCCCCTCCCTATCCCTACCCCCCTACATCTACCCCCCTACCCCCCAAGTCTTTCACTTTTTTCGCATACCCTACCCACCCACCCCTCTCGGGCTAGCGTACGGAAGTTGGGGTACTGGACCAGCGAGAGGGTGACGGGAGTGGGGGTGCCCAGCGGGGGGGTGACGGGAGTAGGGGTGCCCAGCGGGGGGGGTGACGGGAGTGGGGGTGCCCAGCGGGAGGGTGACGGGAGTGGGGGTGCCCAGCAGGAGGGTGACAGGAGTGGGGTGCCCAGCAGGGGGTGACAGGAGTGGGGTGCCCAGCAGGAGGGTGACGGGAGTGGGGGTGCCCAGCGGGAGGGTGACGGGAGTGGGGGTGCTCAGCGGGAGGGTGACGGGAGTGGGGGTGCCCAGCGGGGGGGTGACGGGAGTGGGGGTGCCCAGCGGGGGGGTGACGGAAAAGGGGGTAGTTGAAGGGTTAAGATATGATCGCGGAAAAAAGGACTCGAATGACCGCAAGATTATAATCATGGAAAAGGGTAAAGGCGTTACCTCACACACACACACACACACACACACACACACACACACACACACACACACACACACACACAGCGCGGTCAATATTAATGGGTTTAGATATATGCTGATTGACATCTTCGAAACGACATGTGCTTCTTCCTTCCCTTTTATCGTTTCCTCTCTCTCTCTCTCTCTCTCTCTCTCTCTCTCTCTCTCTCTCTCTCTCTCTCTCTCTCTCTCTCTCTCTCCCAGGATAGATAATTCACGTTCCCTCCTCCTCTTCTCCTCTTTCTCCTCCTCCTCCTCCTCCTTCTCCTCCTGTTCTTCCTTACCTCTCTCTTATGCATTCCTCTCTTTAGTGTTATATTTCTTCTTCCTTTTCCTTTCTTTCTGATTTTGCCTTCATTTGTTTCTTATTTTGTACGTGTTTATCATTTTTTTTATCAATTGTTTTTATGTGTTGTTTTGCTTGGATTCTTTTAACTTTCTGCTCTCCTCTGTTACCTCGTCCCTCCTTCCCTTCCCTTCCCATCCCTTCCCTTTCCTTCTCTTCTTTCCCTCTTCTCTTTACTTCCCCCTCCCCTTTGCTTTCCTTGACTTTTCTTCACTTTACCTACCGTGACCTTTCCCAACCGTGACCTTTCTTCACTTTCCCTACCTTACATTTCTCTTATTTTTCCCTCGACTCCTTCCTTTTTCTTTTCTTTCCTTCTTTTCCTCTTCCCTTACCCTTCTCTTATTTCTTCTCCTCTTCCCTTTCCTATCCTCCCTTTCCCTTGTTCCCTCTCCATTCTTTCCTTCTCTTCAATACCCTTCCCGTCTCCCTCCCATTCCATTACATCCCTTCACCCCTTTCTCTTCCCTTCCCTCCCCTTCCCTTTCCCTCCCCTTCACCCCTTCCCTTTCCCTCCCCTTCACCCCTTCCCTTTCCCTCTCCTTCACCCCTTACCTTTCCCTTTATATTCCCCTTTTCCTCCCTCCCTTCTCTCTCTCCCTCCATATCTTCTTTTTCCCTCCTTTCCCTCTACCTTTCATTCCTCCCTCCTCCTCCTCTTCCTCCTCTTCTCTCCCTTCCATCATACCTTTCTCCCTTCCTCTTCTCTCTCCTCCCCATCCATCCCTCCCTCCCCTTCCCTTTCCTTCCCTCGTGTTATTAAATAAGTCAGATTTATCTCAAATTCACTGTCTGGGCAGACAAATATTCGGAAAAGAGAAGGCAATCTAGTTTGTAGATATATATAAATATGCTGTATATTCACGTCCTTATGGATATCTTCTTGTTGATTTGGGTATAAATACTCCTGAATCCCTACAGTTTCGCTCAAACATTGTTGGAAAACCCCCGGGTGAACGCGTATTCCAATGGTGAACTCCAGGAAGAAGGAATTCTTACACGTTCTATACTCCCAACATAACGAACCCTATGGTTTAAGCTCTCAGCTACTTCTGGTCTTACTCGCCTAAGCCTTTGCAGCTGCTTTCTTAACCCCTCGAAGTCCGCCTTCCTGAAGTCAGGTATTAATTAATTAAGTATTGTTTCTGCTGACTCTATCCTCCCATTTAATATTAAATCTAATTTCCTTATGGTCACTGGTACTTAATGAATCCCCAACCTCAATATTGCTTATTATGTCTTCTCTATTAGTTAACAACAAATCCAAAATATTTTCTTCGCTCGTTGGTGTTCTAATTAACTGCTTAAGGAAACTATCCTGCATCACATTTAACAAATCCTGTGCCTCACATCTAACAAATCCTGTGCCTCACATCTAACAAATCCTGTGCCTCACATCTAACAAATCCTGTGACTTTTGGTCTCCGGGAGAGGAGGAGGAGGAGGAGGAGGAGGAGGAGGAGGCACACAAAAGAACACAAAGGAAGAACAAACAACAGCAGACCTGCTGGTCCTTACGAGGCTGTTTGTGACAAGCTACACTAACTATCTAATCAAAGGTGGAAGATGAAGGACAGCAAAGGCGAAGGCTCCTCCAGCCAAAGCTGGCAGGAAATGAAAAAGAACCATGCAGCATGGAAAAACTGCATGGAAATTTGTGTGCCTGTGAGATCAAGACAACGCTTGCTGAGCACCCAATGATGATCACGAGACTAAGATTCCCACCCGCGGGATGTACTGTGAAATTTATTAATCATGCTAAAGCATATGAGCCATCTTATTTAGCATTCTATGACTTTGAGAGTATTCTCGTAGAGCCTTCTCCGAATGTGTCTGGATGTGTAAAGAGACATCACTTTGCCATAGCGTATGCTTACATTATAGTGAATAGAAACGGAGAAACAGTAAAAAGCGGATCCTATTGTGGAAGTAATGATGTAAACCATTTTATTCATACAATGCAGCGTTCCTGGAAGAAGTTAAAATTTTCTAAAGGCTACAATAAAATCAATTTGACCGATGAAGATACGACACGTCACAATGAGCAAACTTACTGTCTTCTCTGCAAACAGGGTTTTTAAAAGATAAAGGAGTAAAACATCATGACCATGAAAAATCAGGAAACAATTACATTGGAGTTTATTGTGATGGATGCAACCTTCAAATGAAAAATCACAAATTGAAGGTCACTCTCATTGCACATAATGCGGATTACGACTATGTCGTTAATCCTGCGTGAATTAACGCTACCTGACTTGAAAATCAAACTAAGACCAAAACGTTCAGTTCACAAATACCATGAAGTCATCATAAATGACTTGAGATTTATTGACTCGTATGTCTTTATGTCTGGTTCACTCGCGGCTTTAGCGAACCAATTCATCAGTAATGGAACGAACCCATATGCACACAACAGATGTTGAAAGATGTGCCAACACCTGCGTTGCCATTATTGATCAAGGGAAAGCAGGTTTTTTTGTTATGACTATGTGGATTCGATGGAACGACTTTCTGAAACACGTCTTCCATCCCGCGAAGATTTTTTTTTATTTGCTTCAAGAAGCCACTGCCACAATGCATGTGTCTCTTGCTGCAGGGTTGGGGAGGGAGTTGTCCCAGAAATACAAATTCTGCTACATTTAAAAATTCATCCTGCACGCTGTTTTTACCTACAACTTCAATATGTTTTTTTTTTTCACAGCAAAGGAGTTAGCAAGTTCAGAAGAGCAGTCAGCGTGGAAATATCGATAGAAGATAGAAAGAGAGGCAACATCGCGGCGGAATCTAAGAGGTAGAAGACTATCAGTAGAAGGAGGAGAGCTGATGAGACGAAGAGCCTTAGACTCCACTCTGTCCAGAAGAGCTGTGTGAGTGGAGCCTCCCCACACGTGAGATGCATACTCCATACGAGGGCGGACAAGGCCCCTGTATATGGATAGCAACTGCGCGGGGGAGAAGAACTGGCGGAGACGATACAGAACGCCCAACCTCGAGGAAGCTGATTTAGCGAGAGAGGAGATATGAAGTTTCCAGTTGAGATTTTGAGTTAAGGATAGACCGAGGATGTTTAGTGTTGAAGACGGTGACAGCTGAGTGTTGTCGAAGAATAGGGGATAGGTGTTTGGAAGATTGTGTCGAGTTGATAGGTGGAGAAATTGAGTTTTTGAGGCATTGAAGGACACAAGGTTCCTTCTGCCCCAATCGGAAATGATAGCAAGGTCTGAGGTTAAGCGTTCTGCAGCCTCCAGTCTGGAGTCGTGTACTTCCTGTTGAGAGGGTCTTCTATTGAAAGAAGTTGAATAATGCAGAGTGGAGTCGTCGGCGTATGAGTGGACAGGACAGTTTGTTATGGAAAGAAGATCATTGATGAATAACAGGAAGAGAGTGGGTGATAGGACAGAGCCCTGTGGAACGCCACTGTTGATAGGTTTAGGGGAAGAGCAGTGACCGTCTACCAACGCAGAGATAGAACGGCCGGAAAGGAAACTGGAAATAAAGGAACAGAGAGAGGGATAGAATCCGAAAGAGGGCAGTTTAGAAAGCAAAGACTGGTGCCAGACTCTATCGAAGGCTTTCGATATGTCTAGCGCAACAGAGAAAGTTTCATCGAAACGGCTAAGAGAGGATGACCAAGAGTCAGTCAAGAGAGCAGTTGTTTGGGACCGTATGTATATATAGTCCATATGGAGGGTATGAGATATGGCGAAAAGGCACTGTAGTATGTGATGGTAAGGTTATATTTTTGTGTGGAAATGACTATCAGGAACAGTCTTGAAATGCAAATATTTTTTCATCAAAAAGGTCACACTCACCCAGGTCACCATAGATGATGGTCTCCTTTTCCTCACAAGTGGCGATGACCTCCCCCCAGGGGTTGACAATCGTGGAGTGGCCCCAGGTGACGAAAAAATGGTTTGTGTTGCGAGCGGGAGAAACGTTCGCCACGTACACCTGGCGGTAGAGGATTAAAGATTGAGACTGATGGCGAAAGTTGACAGCCGGTATTCAAACAGCTGTTCAGAAGTCAAGGATGTACACAGCAGGTCCCAGGGTTTTGATGCGAGTTTTTCTTGGCAAAAGTCTTTTGGGAATTAGGTTCAGCAGAAACAAACTAACCATACCTTAACCATAACCATTCAAAAACTGTTTAAAAGTCGAGGATGTACACAGCAGGTATGGAGGTCTCAGGATTTCAGTTTGAATTTTCTCTGTGCAAGTCTGGGGATTTTGGTTGAGTGGACACAAAATAGTAGCCATTTTTTGCTGGTTATAGGATGCTGGATTTCCTAAAATGCTCTAGTTTTGTGGACTGACATTCAAACACTTATATGATTCACATACAGCAAAACAAGCCAGACCCCATCATCACTTCACACTTTTGATATTTGTTATTTGTCCAATATTGCTGATATGGTGATGGTGTAAGATCCACTTCCCAACAGTAGAAGGCAAGTAAATGCATGTCATGGGCTGGAGCCACACAGCTGAAGGTGGAAAGTCATTTTTACGGTTGAAAAAATCGATTTTTTGAAAATCTTAGTATGAACTTCCGCCGCACTGCCAAGCATTAGAGCGTCATGGTGGCCTTTAATTAAATACCTACTACCCTACGCACGGAGGATTTAAACATATATACTGTCACTTCTCTTCGTGTATCTTCTATTTGCATCCTCTTTTTCCATTTTTTTTGTGATTATATGTAATTATGGTACTGTATGATAGTCTCTTCACATCTCACGCGGGAAGAGAGTGAGTGAGTGTGTAGCGGGGAGGCAGTATTGATTTTGTGGAGCGGGAGGGTACACACGCTCTGCACTCACACTGCATTTCGCTTTAGCCTGCTTATACCGTCTTCCAGTGGATTTTCAGACACTATGGGGAAGCGGAAAGCAAAGGCAGTGAAGTGGAGTGAGGCTGCAAAGAAACGTATGAAGGTGTACTGGGAGAAAGTGAAAGAGGAAAAAAGTGAAGATGCGGTAACACCACAGCCTAGTGTGGGTGATGCAGAGAAGGAACAGCTGACCGCCGCAGCATACAGAGATAAACTTTTAGCAGGAAAACTGATAATGATAATGCCCTTGTGCTTATTTCCATTGGGAGACTGAAAGAACTTATCAGTGGAAAGACGTGTGAAGTATGTGGAGAGCAGGCACAGACGAGGATCACAAATAAGTACTTTGACTGTGTAGTACAAGTGAGATGCAACAATTGTAAGTTACTGATGTGTCATAGTGAGCATAGTAAGCTGTGGCTACATCAAAATAAAGCAAAGTTTGCTGGCCTAAAAAGGGTAAGATTTATGTCTCAGCTCACAATACTTGAGCACAACTTGGGAAATGAGGCAAATAGCTACATTGCCTATATAGGCTTCCCTTCAACTCCTGAGGCAACAATAACAAGAAAACAAATGGATAAAGCCAGGATTTCTCCACACCAACTAAAAAAGAAGAGAAATGAAACAAAAAGCCGCGAGTCTGCAGATTATCAGCCAGGTGGCTTTGATGCATAAACCTGGCGACAATGAGTTGGGTGGCGCCCAATGATACCCTCCCCTCTGAGGGAGTAATATATTGTATTTTAGAATACATTGTGCATTCCTACATGTATTATAAGAGACAAAAGGGGACCAGGTGCCTAAATCTACATCGAGGAAAATCAATTGTGAGCACACCCTCCCCGTAGCAGTGACCTGAGATGACCTGAAAGAGCTTCCTTGGAAAGCTGACCTCTTGAACATTATCAGAGGGGTTAGATAAGGAACGAGACATAGTTGTGTTGTGCCAGAAAACATCTCTGTACCGTACATTGTCACCTCAACATAAAAGTGCGTTTTTCTCAAAATGAAAATTTTAATGTAAAGAAATATATATCTCGATTTGTATTGGGACGAATTTGATTTTTTTGCACCATAATACTCAGAAGAATGATCTACAAAACTGCATATTGAGATTCGTTAATGTCGAAGTTTGTAGGATCTGTGAATTTTTTTTCGGTAGTTTTACAGAAAAAATTACCGTTTGAATTGATTTTGTTTTGTGCACTTATTATTAGCGATATACAAATGATGATATGCAGTAGTGTCCCGTTGGGTGTCTTTCAAATCTCATATAAAGTATATTTCTTTACTTTGAATAGTTTTCCGTGAATAAGAATTTTTTAAGCATATGTAAAACTTTAAAAAAATACTCCATCAATTTTTATGAAAATTATATCGGGTACCTCACAGTCTAGTGTTTAAACTATAAAAAAAAGCATTGGTCTAGACGAAAAATTACGCCCGCAGGAGATCAAAATGTCCGAACACGACCGTAAAAATTACTTTCCCCCTGAATTCAGTGCAGCACTAACAGCCTTGTGGCATGGGACAGGCAACGCCTCCAGCAATCATCAGCAACACAGCGGTGCTCGTGCAGTTGCCACCAGAGCACAGCCGTGTACAAGACGTCTCTTTTAAACACCAAAAGGAGCGTCACTCGCCTGGTTGTCAATGGCACGGGTTCGTTGCAGCAGCTGCCAGTGGTCCGGGCGGTTACATTGCAGGAGGCTCCGGGTAGATCACCACTTTGCACCCTAAAAAATTCCATATTAAGCCTTACTTGTATGATACACAATTTTTGCATTAAGAAATAAAATAGAAAGCTCACAGTCCATTTTCTATATGCAGGGGTTGGGGGATATCACATGAATGAATCAGTCATTACATGCAGTCATTATACATTAAATTTGTCCAGCAGCCCTGCCTCCTCCCTCACCCTTGCTCCAATGTGACCTAAACTCTTTTCACCCAACCAGTCATCTCCCATAGCTATGAAAGAGGGGGGGGGGGGCAGGGCTTCTGGGTCACTCTAGTGTATGCTGACTATACCTATTAGCACAAGTAAATGTATCGATTCCTTGAAACAAAGCATAAGTCAGTTCCCACAAATGCCACTGGTCAGAACATCAATAGTCTGGATTCCTGAAGGCACGGAGCTATGATTTAAAAAACCTGTTCAGATATTTTTAGGCAGGAAACTAGCCCCCCAAATAACGAATGTACAAACTTTACAGAGCATGAAATGATAAGAATTACAGATTAAAACTACTGCATGCCTGGCTGTCACCCACCCATCAGTCATACCAAGGAACTGCTGGACAAATTCTACCAAAGCCCTTGCCACGTGCACTAAAATATGGATACCAAAATATTGAATAATGAAAAAAACAAAAATAAAGCCTCCAAGCCAAACATCCACCAATCAAACCAAGAAATTAGTTCATGTTGACCTCCACCTTAATCCTGCGCTCACAAACTATTTTACAAAATCACTCTCCTTCATTCTCATTACAAGTCCAAACCATCTCATAATATATTTTCGCTGCTTTGAAAAGTGTGAAATAATACACGGTACAATCTGCAAAGTGACAAACTGTATCCCAGAACGCTAAGTGTGAGTATGTTATGCACGGAATATCAGTACTAGACTGAGACCAATGCTTTGTACAAGAGGAATTGGGATGTTACGTCTCCTTGCTAACCTTGCTGACGTCACGGGATTGTGTAATGGGAACAAGCACAGAAGACGAACATGTGATTTGTAAACTTCAGCACATAACATGTAGGAGAGAAAGAGTGACAAACATAACAAATACGCAGTAGGCAATGACAAACATAACAAGTAGTATGCAAAAGAGTTGGCAAATGCAGCACAATGTAAGCACTCACCTAACTTTGCATAAAGTCGGGCGATTTCTGGAAACCTCATGTCGTAACAGATGCCGAGACCAATCTTACAGTGAGGGAGCTCAAAGGTGGTCAAGGTGTTGCCAGGAGTGAACACGCTGGACTCTTGCAAGACTATTTCACCAGGCATATTGACGTCAAAAAGGTGCATCTGGAGACAAAACATCAATTCGTAATTTGTTCAGTTTGGTCAATTCAATTTGCTTTTGTTTTGGTCTTTTTTTGCCCTCGAGCTGCTACTACTGTAAAATAAGTTTCCAAAATGGATCGTAGGAACAGTGAGAATTGGATCTAGGTAAACAGCCAAAACATATGATCAAGGTTTGAGGCAGAGGAGTGAGTGTGGCAGGTCATTGTAAAGCGCGTTCAGACCAGTGCAACCTTTCGTGCGCACAGGAGGCATGCGCCTATTGCATGAAGAGGCAAGCAGAGGCATGAATCGGAGCAAGGTAAGGCATGCTTCAAGTCTGTGCGCACAGGCCAACGTGCGCAGACGAATGGAGCGCAATTTTTTCCCCATCCATGACGGGGAGACTCGTGCAACAGTCGCCAGTCAGCCACGATTTAATATACCTTGTGTTTTCTAATTTTCAGGTCCTCCTTTATATTGTCAGTATGGCGGATTGGTCCAATGAAAAAAATATAATCTTTATTGAGGATTATCGTTCATCTACTTGTCTGGATGGATAGCTCCGCAGACTATAAAGACAGGGTGAAACGGAAGGATGCTCTACAGTTCCTCAAAAATATATATGAAAAGGGACGTTATAGGCAGTCCTAAACAAAATTAAAAGCCTTCGGTCGTACTCCCTCTTCTTCTACACTCACACATACGTGCAAGATATTTACTGACCCAGCACTCACGTTTTTTCCTTCGATTTCATCTTTGTCGCAAAATAATACCAGCTCATTGCCGTCTCGATTGTAGAGAAGGCCTGACAGCTCAAATTATGAGTCATCCAAGTAAAGCCGAGTGTCCCGCGCTCTCCAATAAAAAAAAATGTTTGTTTGTTTTAATGCATATCTTTGTGAAAAAATATTTTTTCTCTGATAAATAAAGGTTTTCCAACATTAATATCTAATAAACATTATCAAATTAGACATAAAAAAGAGGACATAAATAAGATATAAGGAGAGGGAGAAATATTCACACACAAAAATATAGAAATACATTGACAGTCGTAACTGGGTACTCCTATTAGTTTGATTTTTTTTACCGTTCCTAAATATCACTTTTTGACATTCATAACGCTGTCGTTACAGTTATTATATTCAACAAGGCGATCCTCCATCCCGATACTAGGCAACTCTGTCACCTGCCATCTGGCAACTACGAGTGAGGGGGCTGCAACAGCCCTCTCAAAAGGGCATAAAGAATCAAAGTCAGAGGAAGAAAAGAACATAAAAGCACCTAGGTTCAGGGTGAAGTGTATAAGTGTGCACTGTGGAGTAAATAAGTGCATTGTGTTGAAATGCCAGAATTTTCTCTTTTCTATACTCCAACACGACCACTGCGTGTAACGAAACACACGAGAAATTAATCCAGACAAGGTAAGGTTTTGCCGGCGCCGGGGATCGAACCCGCGACCAGGGAGACGGGAGAGCCACTCCTTAACCAGTCGGCCAAAGAGGTACCCCCCTGGCAGAGTGAGTTATGGGAGGCTCGCCCATCAGGCAAGTCGCTGCACTACACGGCTCCCCGTTCCTATTTAGATTAATTTATGTGTGTTAAGATTTCCCATTTTCTATGAACTTCGGAGAGCATGGGCCATCACTCTACCTGTTATATACCCACTCGGGGTGACACAACAGAATCACAAGAGAGGATGCCACCGCCTTACCACCAGAGAAATGCCAGAATTTTATTTTTTCGATACTCCAACACGACCTCTTGCATGTAACGAAAGGCACGATAAATTAATCCAGACAAGGTAAGGTTTTGCCGGCGCAGGGGATTGAACCAACGACCAGAGAGACGGAAGAGCCACTCCATAACCAGTCAGCCAAAGAGGTACCCCCACTCGCAGAGTGAGTTATGGGAGGTTCGCCCATCAGGCAAGTCGCTGCACTACAGTGTGAAGTATAGAAGTGTGGAGAAGGAGGACCTAAGAAGCGATACAAAGCGTTACAGGTCAAAAGAAGAAGACAGCATACCTACCTGGCACAGGAGATACCGTAATCGGGAAGTGAAAAAAAAAAGTGTAATAGTGGAAACTAACAAAAGGGCATAGAAAAGCAAAGTCAGGGGAAGAAAATAACAGAAAAAACACTTAGGTTCAGGGTGAAGTGTATAAGTGTGCACTGTGAAGTAACTAAGTGCATGTTGTGAAGTATAGAAGTGTTGAGAAGCCGTTACAGGTCAAAAGAAGATCATCTCTGAAAATAATTTACTCATATAATGGACAGTTTGCTTGCACCCCGTTGGCGGGTCGGCTGTGTTTTCGTGCCGCTCTCCGCTCTGCCTTTTCACATGAGGCCCAAAGCTCGCAAACGTCGCATTGCTCGTTCTCGGCGCCTTGTATCCCAGGAGCATGCTTACTCCCTCTCTGGGAAGGGACCCAGAGATCGCTCTCGAAGCCCTGCCACCAGCACGACCAGCACCAGTTCCGACAGCGCCGCCACTTCAGCCTCCTTGCCTCCCGCGGCCGCCACCGCCATGGGCCGAGATAAGAAAAATCCCGTACGGACGCGGTTTCCCCGCCCCCTGCTGCTGATTCCCTGAATCCCCCCGCCCCAGAAGGAGAGGCCCTCGTTCCTTCTCCCCCGCGAGAGAGTAAGGCCCACGGTATGGACACCTCAGAGACTGCAGACGTTCCTGTTAACCAGGGAAAGGTGGACAGGAAGCGACGGAGTTTGCTGTGGCCTCTCAACACAGGTCAGGACACGACGGCTGCCAAGCACTTGTGGTTCATGGGTCTCCTCAAACAGCACCCAGAGGCCAACCCGCTGTTTAAGGAAGGTCGAAACGTTCCCGACATCACGGTGGATAATGGGCCGGTGTACGATCAGCTTGTAACGCAGGGCTTTCAGGTGAAGGTCATGGTGCCTTTGATGGAGTCTCCAAAAACTGTTCTTATTCATGGTGTGCCCATCTATGTAACTGTCAACTGCTTAGCCACTGTTCACAAAGATGATCATGGGGCAAGGTATTCGTGTGAGGTTAAGATACCAAGGGGGTGATCATAAGCCCACACAAAAGGGGATGTTCACATACGTACTCTATGTAATGACACACAAGTGAGGTGCCAGCTCAGTCAGTATGCTAGGGAACCTGTGGGGTGAGGTTGAGGCGGTGTGTGTCAATTCAACTCGTATCAGTAACATTAACATTGTATCAAGATAACACACTAACAAGCTTGGTCCCTAGGAGCTGTGTTCAACGTAGCTATGGAGTGAGGTTGAGGCGGTGTGTGAGGGAGACTCGCTCACACCGTCGGCTTCTCACCTCCCCCCACTGCCCGCGGGCTAGCCAGAGGCTAGTGAACGCATTTATCGGTGGTTTAGTTAACATACAATTGGCCTGTTCCACCAGTTCAGAAGGAGTTCCGAAGCAACTGGTTCTCTCTCACTTAATACAGGTGAAAAATTCTACTAGTCCCTCCTCCGTGAATAAAACTCAACTAATGATCATTCGGCACCTTCGGCTGGGGCGTAGTCACGCCACCAGCTCCACATCTGGTTCGTCTGTCTGTCTAGCGGTTCGTAACCACCTGATTCACAAGCAACACATCAGTTATTATAAGTTATCGATTTCTCAATTTTCCCCGCATTACACGACATTTTCCCCCCATGAAGAATTTTTCACCCCTCAAATTCTTTCTTCACAATCCAAGGTCCACTCTGCCTTTCCCCTGTAGGGGAGTTATCTCTCTTCCCTGACTGTAGTAACCCCTTGCACTTAACATTACTCTGGACGGAGCTCATTATCCCCAAACAGTGATCACAATCCGGTCACTACTCCACAATGTCCATTTGAGATATAACACCAAGATTAGTGATAGGCATTTCCACCCCAGCGGACCTCTTGATTCGCCGGCAGTGTGGGGACTTAACCTTAAGTCCCTTGGTACTCTCGATGGCAAGATTCGTCACCTCAGTCACCCATTCCTTTCATTCTAGTCTACTATCACTCCCTCATTCATTCTAACCTTTCATTTCGTCAGGTCTCCTAAGGTGGGGATACGAGAGCTTGTCACGTCCTGAAGTCGTCCCACCCCGGCGCGACCCGTGTTGACTGTTAGTTGCAGCCAATTTCTGCGAAATAAAGTGGCTTCCATATCACAAAAACCTTCCAACTACTACTCGCGTCTCCGCCAGGTGTGTTAGTGCACCACAGGGTTACCAGTAGCCTTACAAACATTATAAACTTTCCATGTCTCACTGGATCGTCACTTCTAACTCGTCTGGGGAAGTCATGGCCACCGTAAAAGACGACCCTGGCACAGCACAGCCAGGAGAGACTTGAGTGTGCGAAGCATCCTCTCCATGACGACGTTTCCAACGGGGCGGTAGGTGGTAGGGGAATATAGTGTTTTGAGGTGTTGCTGGCAGAAATCTGGGAAGGCGTTCGATATGAACTCGCCCCCGTTGTCCAGGTCGATACCTTCTCGGGCGTCCCGTAGTCAGTCACATACTGTCCAAGAGCCTCCACCACTTGTTGTGTGTGCTTAGACTTAAGTGGGTGGAATTTTACGAATCGACTACGATGACTGATGATGGTGAACACATATTGGTTTTCTGACCTCCCGCAAACAGGTCGGTCAGATAGACGCATTTATACAACGGTTTCCCTACTGAGGGTAATTCCTGCCAGGGCCTCTATAGTCCTTGAATTGTTGTCTAGTTGGACCTTGTACTACATAGCGACAGACGACTACTTTCAAGTTGCACCGATGTGGAACATTTACTGTTGATCAACAGACTAAGTTAAGCGTGTATCAAAATGGAGAGAGGATTTTTCCAAGAAATATTACACGAGGTCAAATTTAAATATCTCATTTAGCAAACGAAAATTATCACTTCCAAACCCATGTTTAGAAACTGCTTCAACCGACAGTTATAATATGATGGATCCTTTTTAAGTAAGATCACCTATCCTATTTCTAACTTAAATTTTACATATTTATACTCGGCCAGATTCTTAAAACCACATTAAACTTGTAGTAATAGGAGGCCTATTCACAAGTTTTTTGCCAGACCGGTAAATTTAGTAAAACGAAGTATATGAGTATGTAAGTCTAGTAAATAAATTTTAATCTTAGAATAATAATGATTAATATTTTTAAACTTTAGTAATAAAACTCTGCATTTGCATACACGCTCTTCACTCGGAAATAACCTTAAAAATTCTCACTTAAAAGTTGAGCTGTTTTCGAATTTGGTTATGGCCTATTAAAGCTGTTTTCCACATGGTCTGTGATGAGTATGCACTTAGGGAAATAATGATGAGACATCCCACCGCTTATGCCACTAGTGTGTTGTAAAACTTCGGTCTTTAAGCTGTGAGGTACTACCAGGGTGTAATGTATGCCTCCATCAATTGTATCCCTAGTATAGTATAGAATCTCATCCCTTATTTCAAATTGCTACAAGATGGTTTTATGGTAACGTTTAGTAGGGACAGAACCTCCTTCCAGAACATTCGGGAGCATTTAGAGAAACATAGCTTAATTCACGACTCGCAGCATGGGTTCACAAAAGGTAGGTCATGCCTCACCAATCTCTTGTCCTTCTACAATAAAGTATTTGAGGCGGTTGACAGATATGAAAATTATGATGTAATCTATCTTGATTTTAGTAAAGCGTTTGACAAAGTTCATCACCAACGACTGTTGCTTAAATTACAGGCTCAAGGAGTAGAGGGTAAAGTTTTGAACTGGGTCAAGGCGTGGCTTAGCAATAGGAAGCAAAGAGTGCAAATCAATGGTAAAAGATCTGACTGGGGATGTGTTACGAGTAGGGTCCCACAAGGTTCGGTATTAGGTCCACTTTTGTTTATTATTTATATCAATGACTTAGATACAGGAATTAGTAGTGATGTTAGTAAATTTGCAGATGATACCAAGATCGGTAGAGTAATTGAGTCGGATCAGAACGCTAGTATTCTCCAAGGTGAACTCAACAGATTGTATGACTGGGCGGATAAATGGCAGATGGAGTTCAATGTAGGGAAATGCAGTATTCTGAGTGTAGGTAGGAGCAACCCCTCACATAACTATTGCTTAAATGACACTCTCATAAGCAGGTCTGGGTGCGAGAGGGATTTAGGGGTCTTAGTGAGCTCTGATCTCCGTCCAAGGGCATAATGCATTCAAGCTAGAAATCGAGCTAATAGGGTACTGAGATTTATTTCAAGGAGCGTAAGCAACAGAAGCCCCGAAGTCTTCCTCAAACTATATTTAGCATTAGTTAGACCTCATCTTGACTATGCGGTTCAGTTCTGGTCACCTTACTTTAGAATGGATATCAAAATGTTAGAATCGGTGCAGAGGAGGATGACTTAGATGATTCAGGGGTTGAGAAACTTGCCATACGAGGAAAGACTCAAACAGTTAAACTTGCACTCTCTAGAAAGGCGAAGGGTGCGTGGAGACATGATCGAGGTTTATAAATGGATGAAGGGCTGTAATAAGGGAGACATTCATAAGGTTTTGTTGGTAAGAGAACCGGTAGGACAAGTAATGGGTTGAAACTGGATAAATTCAGATTCAACAGGGACATAGGTAAAAATTGGTTTACTCACAGGGTGGTGGATGAGTGGAATGGGCTTAGCAGTCATGTGGTGAGTGCCAATACAATTGTCACATTCAAAATAGACTAGATAAATTCATGGACAGCGATATTAGGTGGGGTTAGATACACGGAGCTTAGGGTTAAAGGAGCTGCCTAGTACAGGCCTACCGGCCTCTTGTAGACTCCTGCGTTCTTATGTTCTTATGTTCTTATATTCAATTAATTATCTCCATTTCACTTCTCACTGACGTTCTTAAAGACTAATTTGGGATGACCTAGGAATGTGGTTTCAGGAGTACGTTGGATGATTAGCACTGGCCTTGAAAGTTGGTCGGCCACGAAGTTGTACTTCCCTTTAAATACTGTATCTCATAATTGTATTCTATCATTTCTAAGACCCAGTGGTTCATTCTCGCGGATTTGGTCTTCCTTTTAAAAATACTGGTAAGGGGTTGATGGTCGGTTACTATGGTGAATCTAGTACCCCACAGATAATGGTGAAACTGCCGACAGGTAAGCAGGACCGCTAGTGCTTCCTTGTCAGTGGCGGAGTATCGCCACTCAGTGTGATTTAATTTCTTCGAGAAGTAGCCGAGAGGTTTGGTGACTCCGCATGGTTGGATCGGACTTATGACTCCGCCTACATGGGTGTTACTGGCGTCGGTGGTTATTATGAACGGCTGGTTAGTTTGCGCTCTGGCTAGCACTGGCGCATTAGCAAGGCATTCCTTAAGTATCTCGAAAGCTGTTTGACATTGTTCGTTCCAATTGAAGCTTTCCTTGGCCCGAGTGAGGTTAGTGAGAGTGGTGGCTATTTTTGCAGTTATTTACATGTTTTCGATAGAACCCGGCCATTCCTAAGAATCTCCTGACTTCTTTTACTTTAGTTGGGAGTTTCATTTTTAAGATAGCTTCTACGTTCTCAGGATTAGGTCGGCTGCCCTTTTTTGAGATCTTGTATCCTAGGAATGTGACTTCCTTCTTCCCAAATTCGCATTTACTTAAGTTTAGTTTGACGCCATTCTCAGTGAGTAGGGAAAAAACCTTTCTTGTTAAGGTAGAAAAATCTGGTGCCCAAATGATTAAATCGTCCAAATAGTTTTTAATCCAGCCTTCTTTAAGCAGGGGAGATAGGAGGGTAGCCATATGGCGAGAAAAAAATCGCAGGGGAGCAGCTTAAGCCAAACGGTAGTCACCTGAATCTATACAATGTGACGCCATCGCTGAAGGTGGTAACGTCCCTGCTGTTTTCATCTAATAAAATTTGAAAATAAGCCTCACGCATGTCAAGGGTGGCATAAAATTGCTGGCCCGCTGCTTGTTCTACTAGCTCTTCCAGTCTCGGCCAGGGATAAACATCAGTACTAAGGTGCGTGTTAACGTGTCGGTAGTCCAGACATCAGGCTTATTCACTAAGACAATGGGTGAAAGCCACGCAGATGTCGACTTCTCAATGATCTCCCTATTCTCCATGTCTTGTAACATTTCCGCTATCACCTTTTTTGCCTGTTCAGGGTAACGATATCTAGGGCCTCGACTCGGTCTCGGGTCGGCTACATTAATTTTCGCAGGGGGGCCTGCCATTAACCCTAGTTCACTTTTGCCCAGAATGAAAAGTTCGGTGTGGTCTGGAATGGCTGAATTCAGTTCCTCCTTTTGTTCATGAGTAAGATGGTTCCATTTCTGCTGTTTTATAATTTCTGCTAGTCGTACTGTTCTGCTACCCTGGATGTTCACTTGATCGGTGGTTGGGAGGAGGTCATGTTGAATCTCCTGGTAGTGGATAACCTCGGCCGTCTCACTCGCATGGTCTGGTTCGTCGTCGAGGTATTTATATGAACCTAATAGCGTTCCCGGTTTGAATCCTTTACTGCTTTGGTGTTGTTAACGAAAGGAAGGTAGATGGTGTTTTGCTCTTTTACTTTAGTTAAGAACGGTAAACTGTTTTGACTGATTTTGGGTTGAGGATGAACCAGCAAGGTGGTATTTGGGTTTTCCTTCACCTGGATAGGGATAAATTGTGAGGTATAGCGTTCCATATGAAGAGGCTTTGTGGGATTTACCCCTTTAGGGATGTCGCCGTGGGCAGGGGAATGCTTCGTATTCTCTCTACTTTCCCTTTCTGTCGTCTTATGTGACCAACTACGTATGAAGCATTACCCCAGACTATCTCGTCCAACCTTCCGTTCCATTGAAAATGAGCCTTCCCTCTGATGTCAGTACCCAGCAGTAGCTCTGCATCAAGGTAACTGTTTGGGACTACTGGAACCCATTGTTTGTGTACATGATCGCTACCTACCCCGATTTCTAACCAAACCATGCCAATAACTCGGAGAGGGGGAACCCGTGACGCCTCGTAAACGAGGTAAGTTGCGTCTTTTATTTATTTCACTCCCTAGTTTATTTGCAGCCGATTCTTTGATAAGGGTATGACCACTACCCGTGTCTACCACTGCTCTCATGGTTTTACTGATAATAGCCAAACTGATGATAGGGGAGGTGTGTCCCTGTGTTAGTCATGTTCGGCTGGCTGATCGACCTGGGCAGTTTTTTTTTATTTCAACGCCAGCATCCGTACTTCTTGCAATCGAAGCAAGTACCACGCGTCGGTTTCCGCCAACATTATCTCAAGAAATGTGTGTGGGACCGACAGTATGAGCAATATCGTTCTGATCGTGACTGACGGGTTGAGGCTTGTAATTGTCCTACCCGTTCCGTTCAGTCCCTAATCTGCCTTTTAAGTTGTTCTAACTCTGAGGATTCGGTGGGTGTAGCATTTGGTTTAGACGTATCGTTAGGGTTGGGTGGACATTTCGCAGGTGGTGATTCAGTGGCCGTTTTTCGCTCTTCTCTAACTCTATATAGAGAGGATGCGTGGGTAGCTTCGGGCCACTGACGCTCATGTTCCACTCGATCAATGAATTTATTTTAGGGAGTCTATTTCTTGCCATGCTCATCAAAATTCACGTCGGTGGAGAACTCTGTTTTTAATAACTTTTTAAGGTATTCCCCAGGTTATACATTGATGTTGGGTCTGATGGTTGTGAATGAGAGCTGCTAGCTCAGAGCTTACTCGCCCTTTGCTACTTGCACCCTTCTCAGATCGTCGTCGCTAACCTGCTCGACTAGTTCAAAAAATATCTGGAGCTGTGTGGTTGAATTGAGCCCTTGTAGTTGGTTCAGCTCCAGAATAGGATGTCTCGCGGTTTGGTATTCCCTGTGACTTGACGTGGGGGATTTTGTAACTGCGCCCCAAGGCTTTCAATAACTTCATTCTGCCGGGTTAATACATCTTTGAGGCAACTTACTTCCTGCTCTAAGGCATCTATGTCCCTTGCAAACCGCCTATCGGCCGTGGGGTCTTGTCCTGGCGGGGGTTTGGTTTCTACTAATTGATCGTATGAACCCCACTTCCCCGGCAGTGGTTTCTCGGCCGTTTTTGACAATGTGACTTTTCACGATGGGTAAGATGTAGTTCAGGGGTCCTAGGTTGAGGCTCGATCCTCGTTTTACCGTCGGTCCAGTATCCTGTTACCATTCCGTACCTACACCTCACTCATCGGAGTCATCCTCTCCCATGAATCCCTGGATAACCTTTTTGAATTTCTCTTCGATCCTCATTCGACCGGCTTCGCTCTAATAGACTCCGTCCTCCGATAGCTCATCCGCAAATTGCTTGTTGTTAAAATTATGTTTTTAAGGTCTTTCTTAATTCGGTTAGTAATCCCGCACTGAATTATCTTATACTGGTCAGGGGAAAGATTTCTGGGTTGGAGTGAAGGCTCAATTTGACATTCATACACTACATCCTTGTAGTTTTCTTCGATCGCGTGACAAATATCATTAATGTGGTTGAAAACAATTGCTGGGTCAATACTACTAGTGATATCATTGCTGCCGATCCACAAAATGGTCAAATCACGTTCCCACTCGAGCACTTCATCCATACGTGGGTCGTCAAAAAACGAGCGAGCTTTTACTCCGGGGGCACGGCAAATCCTGACGTTCTTTCCTGGCAGTTTAATGAAGAGACGATGTCCCCGTAGAGCTTATTTTCTCTTTTTCTTCTTTTTCCCAACACGTCATCTGCGTGTATCGAAACACACGAGAAGTTAATCAAGACCAGAAGAGGGTATTCGCCGGCTGCCTGGGATTGAACCCGCGACCAGCGTGACGGGAGAGCCACTCATTACCGAATCGGCCAAAGAGGTACCCCACTGGCTAAGTGGGTTATGGGAGGCTTGTTGATCAGGCATAGTCGCCGCACTACACGACTTTCCCCTCTATGTAGATTAATTTCTGTGTGTTGAGACCTTAGATAGTGACCACTGTCGGTACACTATTCCACAACGTCCCCGTAGAGATATACCTCCAACTCTCCCATTTTCTATTACCCTCGGAGAGCATGGGCCATCCTCCCTGTTACCCCTTCGGGGAAACTCAACAGAATCGCAGGATAGGATCCCATCGCTGCCACCAGTTTAATGAAGAGACAATGTCCCCATAGAGCTTATTTTCTCTTTTTCTTCTATATCCCAACACGTCCTTTGCGTGTATCGAAACACACGAGAAATTATATCAAGACCAGAAGAGGGTATTCGCCGGCTGCCTGGGATTGAACCCGCGACCAGCGTGACGGGAGAGCCACTCCTTACCGAGTCGGCCAAAGATATACCCCACTGGCTAAGTGGGTTATGGGAGGCTTGTTCTTCAGGCATAGTCGTTGGGATGGCACGTTCCTCCCTTCTCCTTTGTTGTTTACTTGCAACAATGCACTATCAATCAATATAATGGCCACATGGATCTCAGTGTTATGGTATATTTATCGTTATATTTTTTTAGGAAGATATATTCGTATATTAGTAATGAAATAGTTTACGTTTATAATAATAATACCTCTATGTAACTTGTAGTTGCCAGATAGCAGGTGACTGAGTTGCCTAGCATAGGGATGGAAGATCAGCTTGTTGAATATAGTAATAGTAACGACACCGTTATGAATGTCAAAAGAGATGTTTAGAAACGGTGACAAATGAAAATAACAGGAGTCTACCCAGTTACGACTGTCAATGTAGCCTATTTATATAATTTTTTATGTGAATATTTCTCCCTCTCCTTATACAATATATTATTAATTCTCCTCTATTTTAGGTCTAATTTGATGATGTTTCGAAGATATTGATGTTGGAAAACCTTTATTTATCACAGAAAAAATATTTTTAACACAAAATATGCATTAAAACACACAAAAAATAACATTTTAGTTGGACAGCGCGGGACACACTCGGCTTTACTTGGATGACTCATCGGCAACGAACCCAGCAAGCTGCCATGCCTTCTCTATACTCGAGACGGCAATGACCAGCTGCGGCAGCAGCAACTGCTTGGTTCAGAGCAGACACCTTGACGACTGAAGTGTGTGCTTCACTCCAGGTGTGAACAGAAAGAGGCATGCACATCCATCGAGGAAGAAGCATGCAGCTAGAGGCATGCTTGAGCGTGCGTGTTGCATGCGTAGATACATAGGCAGATGCACGGCAACCAGGCGCAAGGCGCACAGGTCTTAAGGGACACTTGTGTGTGAACAGAAGCTTCGATCACTGTCTCAAGTTCCTCCAAAATCATATGACAGACAGACAAGCAAGGGTGTGAGGAAGAGGAGGAGTGGGTGTGGCAGATCAGTGTCAGGGGCACGAGACACTTGTGGTGATCACCGGACATCTCGGACTGTGACGGAAGCTTTGATCATCGTCTCCATTGCTTCCAAAATTAAATGAACATAACTTACCTTTCTGTACTTTGCTAACATGTTGCCCTGTGGCCCCCAGACTGTGCAGGTGTTGTAGATCTTGTCGCCCTCCCTCTCCCGCACCGAGCCGCCCACCACAAACACGCCAAACTTCTTCGCCGCGTCACCGAGGGGGGCGGTGCTCTCGCCGGGGACGGTCTCCACGTAATTGGGATTCTCACCTGTGGAGACGACGCTGTTGAACTGTTACAAAAAACAAACAGTATTGTAAATATATATAATATGTTTAATAAACTGATCTCTCTCTATACATGGGGAGGCGGTGGGCAGGTGGTCAGCGTGCAGGTGTGGTGAGCCCGTGGACCTAGGTTTGAGTCCCACCGAAACACTAATGAACTGATCTCTCTCTATACATGGGGAGGCGGTGGCCAGGTGGTCAGCGTGCTGGTGTGGTGAGCCCATGAACCAAGGTTTGAGTCCCACCGAAACACGCTGATTTTACAAGCCATCGCCGAGTGTCTGAAGGTTACCCATGTTACAGTAGAATATCAATGTATTATTATTATTATTATTATTATTATTATTATTATTATTATTATTATTATTATTATTTAGTATCACCACGAATTAGGCATACAATTGTCAATGGGAAAAACCCACGACAGATAGATCACGCCACCTTATAGTAATGTCATCCGTCAGTGTTTACCGTCTCAGTTTGTATACAAAGCATTTCATCAAGCTTGAAAGTCACTTTGACATACGTGACCAATTGTAACAATTATTTTCCAACCTGTAACTCGTCACTCCTTCACGAGAGTCCGACTGACACACAACGGCAGTCGCTCTCGCTTCGACGCTCCTTGTACATATAGGCTAAGAATATATTCGCCTTAAGGAAGCTGAAGTTTTAATCAACGCCCTTTAAACGCCCCCCGGTACACCGTTACATTTTGGTTGGCAGCGGTCCCCACCGCGCCTGTGCCTTCGCTAGCCCGTTCTCCTCCAAGCTCCAAGCCACGAGAACTCACCAACAAACTCCGGGAGCAGGCGTAGAAGGAAGGGAGGAGTCACAAGCCAGCCGTGTGCTGAACACCACATTAAGTTAAAACCCAATACAAATCCTGTATATATCAATGCGTACAAGCTCCCCCACAGTCAGAGGGAGGTTGTGCAGCAACTTATCTCTGAAATGTTAGAACAAGGTGTCATCAAAGAATCGAATTCCCCGTGGAATTCACCCTTGTTTCTGGTTCCAAAGAAAGACGGTTCTTATCGTCCTGTGATTGATTTCCGGCGTGTGAACAACGCAACCATGGATGATCATTTTCCGCTTCCCATTCTTAGAGATCTTCTGATGTGTCTCGGTAGAGGAAATAAAGTCTTTACGAGTCTTGATCTGGTCAGTGGCTACTGGCAACTGCCCCATGGCTCCCGAGTCACGTGAAATAACGGCTTTCAGCACGCCTCATGGCCACTATGGGTGGACGAGGATGCCGTTCGGGCTCAAAGGAGCTCCCCTGACCTTCCAAAGGACAATGAACAGTATTTTTGGTGACTTGCTGGGCAACTCTGTCTATGTGTATTTAGACGACATCATCACAGCAAGTAAAGACGTGCATGCACACATGGAAACACTAAAAGCAGACCTACACAGACTTCAAGAGGTCGGATTAAAGGTCAAAATCACCAAATGTGAATTCTTAAAGCCTCGGATCAAGTTCTTGGGGCATGTCGTGGACGAATTCGGCATCCACACAGTGGACGACAAAATAAAAGCTATTACCAAGTTCCCTCAGCCAACGTCTTCGGACAAGGTACGGTCTTTCTTGGGTGTCGCAGGTTATAACAGGCCTTTCATAAAGGACTTCGCAGCACGCGCGAGTCCCCTAACCCATCTATTAAAGAAAGACGTACCATTCCAGTGGCTCCCAGCTCAACAAACGAGCTTTGAGGATTTAAAGAAAGCGCTTACACAGGCTCCGGTCCTTGTCTTTCCGGATTTCAAGGACCCCTTTCAGCTTTGTACCGACGCTTCGGCTAGTGGACTAGGAGCCGCTCTTATGCAAACAGATAAGTCCGGCAAAAAGCATGTAATAGCGTTCGCCAGTCGAGTACTAACAGCTCCGGAAAAGAACTATTCTGTTACCCACCTAGAGGCTCTTGCCACTGTGTGGGCTCTGAAGCATTTTCGAGACATAGTGATGGGGTACAAAATTGTGGTGTATACGGACCACACGGCCATCACTGATCTTTTCAAGGGAAAAAACCTACACGGTCGTCTGGCAAGATGGTTCTTAACGATCCAAGAATACAATCCGGAGATAAAATATATCACCGGGAAAACAAATGTGGTCGCAGATGATTTATTTCGAAATATTTCAATAGGCGCGATTACCACTCCAGAGGTCATCCACAACTTAACTTCACCTGAACTACACACTGCTCAGCGAGACCACCCGGTGTGGAAGAAGTTAATTTACGCCCAAGAGTCGGGAGACTAAACAAACCTTCCAGAATTGCCAGTTCCCTTTTCACAATTCTTCCTATCAGAGGACAACCTCCTTTGTAGATCATGGCCAACCAAACCGGTACCTATAGAACAACTGGTCATCCCAGACAAATACGTCCCCGTGACGCTTAAGCTGGTCCATGACACACCCATTGCGGGTCACCCAGGAAAAGACAAAATGCTATCTGTCACCAGACGAAAATTCTACTGGGCCACATTACGGGTTGATGTAGAAAAACTTGTCGCACATTGCGTCGTTTGTGCTAAGCACAAGGGTTCCGTAAAAGGGCCAGCGCCTATGTTACAATAACCAGTACCAGAGGCGCCATGGGATGTTGTTAATATAGACTCATTACAGCTCCCCCAGAGCCAACATGGTTCGCGCGTTCTTATTGGTGTGCGTCGACCAGTTCTCTAGGTTTCTAGTTCTAGCGCCTCTCAAGGACAAGACAGCCACACGCGTGGCCCATGCCCCTCGTGACTCACGTGTTGTGTCCACATTCGTCTCCTCGAATTTTTTTGAGTGACAATGGCACCGAGATTAGGAACTCAGTATTGAGCGAAATATGCGCTCAGTTTAACATCACGCAATCCTTTATCACTGCTTACCACCCAGCTGCTAATGGGTTGGCGGAGAGGGCTAAAAGGAATATCTTACAGGTCCTCAGGCCTATCGTGAACGATCTCCACGATAACTGGGAGGATTGGCTATCGCATATAGCCGCTTCCATAAATACGTCGGTAAACGACTCTACGGGGAAGTCTCCCTACTACATCTTATATGGGGTGGAGAAACGTCTTCCGTACGACTTCCTAACAAAACCTCACCAACCTTTCTACAACACTGATAGGTACGCACAACAGCAGATGCATATGTTTTCCAAGATACACTCAGAGGTTAGATGTACGTTAAAAGCTACGAAGGTTGAAATGATGTCAAAACAACACAAACAGGCCTTCCCGGTGAAATTAAAAGAGAGTGACACAGTCATGATTAAGCAAGCGGAAAGGAGTTCGAAACTGGGGGCTAAATTTGTGGGTCCTTACCGAGTTGTTCGGAATGTCAGGGGAAATCGGTTCGAGGTTCTTGAGTCAAATAGTAGGGTCAGTCTAGAAGTTCACAGTGATCGTCTGAAAGTAATTCCCTCACCTTTGGACCTTGATATTGGTAATTCCCCCTCAGAGTCAAATGTTCAACAAGATAATCCCAAAACCCATAGCTATAACTTGAGACCACGGGTTTAAATACTTCATTCCCACCACTTTCAGATCATGATGTTGCGTTTTCTGATCATCTTGTTGTTCCTCGGCTCCCTGCTTGCAACAACACCCATCCACCTGAAGCCTGGTGCCCTCACGGCACACATAGGAGAGGTCTTCCTCATAGAAGATGTGTTCCTCGTAAAATATCCATATACTTCATTGACCAACACCACAGACACAATCAGGATAGTCTCAGAAAAACTACTCGGCATGGCAGACGCCATACGGGCTACCAAGATTAGGGAATCAAAGGCACCTTCTAGTACCAACTCTCTGAATCTTTTCAACTACTGGAGGATAGGATTCTGTTCTTGCGGGGAAAAGTTGATGAGGTAGACATGGATTATAGTTTTCACTCAGTTCACTCTCGGGTAAAGAGGGGGTTGCTCAACATCGTCGGGTCCGCCTCAAAGTTCCTCTTCGGTACGGCAACCGACGAAGACGTGCGCGATTTGCGGGACCACTACGCTCATGTACTTTCCTTTGCTGCCCGAAATCGCAGGGTGATCAACGCCAATTGTAGAAAACTTACGCGGTTGCATACTAACATTGTGGAACTGCTAGAGCAAACAACTAAGATGGTAGAAGTTATCGACATAGTTGTCAGGCAGATCGACCAGGTGAATCAGTTTCTCCTCCTAGATCAGGCCTTGCATGTATTGGGAAACGTCATTAACTCTGTCGCAACGGCAAATCAGCAGGTTATTAGCAACATGGTTGATGCAGCGCACGGTAGAGTCACACCTGCCTTGTTCCCTCTACACGATTTGAGAACGACTGTCCAGATCGGCTATCAAAATTATAGCCTCACACCTTTATTCAACCCAGACATGAGTCAATATTTTACCCTTGATTGAGTCCAGCCTCACCCCCGATGCCATAATCATTCATGTTCAATTTCGGACGGCGGACGTGTTTGAGGCACACGAAATTGTCCCGTTCCCTTTTTCAGCTAAGGACAGTGTGTTAGCCCTGGACACGTCCCCGTCTCTTGTTCTAATCGCGAAGGATTTCGCTCTGTATTCAACGGGTAGCTACTCACTCTTGCAATATTGCAGGGAGACGCTCTTCAGTCGCTGCTATTGCT
This sequence comes from Eriocheir sinensis, assembly GCF_024679095.1. Taxonomy (NCBI): domain Eukaryota; kingdom Metazoa; phylum Arthropoda; class Malacostraca; order Decapoda; family Varunidae; genus Eriocheir; species Eriocheir sinensis. The sequence goes on from NW_026112143.1 coordinate 160,262, forward strand.
CTACGTCTCTCTTTGCCTTCCTACCAGTTCGGGGAGTGGTATGCAAGAACGCCCTCACCCGCGTGAAAGCGTCTGACGCTCTTGCCCTGTGCCCTTACATGTAGCTAACAGCAACGCCTTTGTTCCATAAGAACTTTCAGGGTCTGCATTATTTATAATTCCCTCAGTCCTTCTATGTATCGGTCATCTGCCCGGAGGGTACCACTTATCAACGGGTTATTGGTCACTATGCCATAGCGGAAGCATGCTATATCCGCTCCACTAACATAACAACGTACCCGTCCCGGATCCGTCTGGTTTTCACGGCCAATATTTCCCATCGAGTGTTTCCTCTACGGTCTCTCGATGACATTCACTTCTCCAGCATCTCTTATGTGACTAATTCCCTTAATTCATTGTCTTTCGCAAACAAAACAGAGTTTGCGGAAACCCTGAAGGAAACGCTGCCTGAATACCTGCATCTCCCCTACTTGTACCCTGGATTTTTTGTACCAGTGTTTCTGATGTTCGTCAGTCTCGTCGTCATGTGCTCCCTTATTAGGAGGAACTCTGTCCTGCACGATTATTTGGTTGTGCAGACACGGCGACTGGATGCAGGGAGGCCACTGGCAAGGTAGTTTTTCCTTTTCTCAAGCAAGTCAAATGACAGAAACCTGGCATTCCCCTGCTCCTATACTTAACATTGTACTATGTTTCACTACTGTATTTTTTTTAGGAGCTAGATGAACGTTTCATTGTCTGTAACTATGCCAGTTGATAGCTTCTTATACATGTGTCCTTATATTTATCTTTTGAGAGATTTCTTATGTTTCATGTCACACACGTTGTGTTTTACCTCTCCCTATTTATATTATAACTGCACATATGTTCTTACATAGCCAGTGTTTTACTGTAATTGTATCATAGGCAGTCTGCTTAACAAACTCCCACTATGTATGTTAATGGTAACTAGACTGCTAGTTAGATTTTTGTATATCGCGAGGTCGCGATCACTGGTAGGTGACCGAGCAGTGTTATAGTAGGATATCAATGTATTATTATTATTATTTAGTATCACCACGAATTAGGCATACAATTGTCAATGGAAAAAACCCACGACAGATAGATCACGCCACCTTATAGGAATGTCATCCGTCAGTGTTTACCGTCTCAGTTTGTATACAAAGCATTTCATCAAGCTTGAAAGTCACCTTGACATACGTGACCAATTGTAACAATTATTTTCCAACCTGTAACTCGTCACTCCTTCACGAGAGTCCGACTGACACACAACGGCAGTCGCTCTCGCTCCGACGCTCCTTGTACATAAAGGCTAAGAATATATTCGCCTTAAGGAAGCTGAAGTCTTAATCAACGCCCTTTAAATGCCCCCCGGTACACCGTTACACCCACATGCAGCCCAGATCTTCAATCAACCCAAACTTGAACGACATCGTTCAAGTGCTGCGCTGAGGGGCAGCATGGGCCAGGCATAAAGGCATATATCACGGCAGCCACTATAAACAGAATTCGCCTGCTAATGAACTGGGGCATTCCAAAAGGCCAATCAAGAGAGCCTACCAGCGCAAGAGGCAGCACCAAAAAAAAAAAAAAAAAATAATAATAATAATAATAATAATAATAATAATAATAATAATAATAATAATAATAAATAAATATATATAAAAAAATAAAAAAATCACTTCATACTCATGTAAGCAAAGCTCCTTACTGAGGCTGCAGGGTCCGTTGAATAACTCCGGCAGCACCACCAGCTGGGCATCGTTGCCGGCAGCCTCCTCGATGAACTGCACGGCCCGCTCCACGTTCTTGGTCTTCTCCTCGGCCACAGCCATTTGGACCAGAGCAATGCGCAAGGCTGTCAAAAAGGATGTAGAACCATTTAGCTGTCAAGAAGGATATAGTACCACCTAGTTGTCAAGGAGGATGTACTACCATTTAGCTGTCAAGGAGGATGTAGTATCATTTAGCTGTCAAGGAGGATGTAGTATCATTTAGCTGTCAAGGAGGATGTAGTACCATTTAGCTGTCAAGGAGGATATAGTTGCATTTAGCAAATGCAAACTATTAAGATTCACCAGAGCGCACAACCTCATCCATCACACTTACACTCTCCACAATTCAGATTTAGAATCAGTTCACACACACGAGTACCTTGGTATCCATCTCTCAACTAACTTGAAGTTCAACACTCACAGAGACCATATCAGTGCCACAACCAACAGAACGCTGGGGTTCCTGAGGAGGAATTTACATAACTGCACACCTGACATTAAACACATAGCTTCTGACACACTTGTGAGACCAACACTGGAATACTGCTCCACGGTGTGGGATCCTTACACACACTTAAACATTGATAGGTTAGAACAAATCAACACCAAGGCGGCTAGGTTCATTACAAACAATTACACTCGAACGCCTGGCATCACAACACGGATGAAACAACAGATAAACATGGAACCTCTTCTCATACGCAGACAAGCACACAGACTTACACTTATGTACAAGATCACAAACACTCATATTGACCCACAAACATACCTACACAATGCAAACAGTCAACGTACTCGTAACACACACATCCATAAATACCAAACATATCACACAAACACTGACGCATACAAGCACTCATACTTTCCACGCACCATACGTGACTGGAACAACCTCCCTCATCAGATTTTAGACTGCGATACAAATGACTCATTCAGAAAACAAATACACAATCACTTGTCACCACAAGACACCAACACTTAAAGGCGGTGGCTGAATCGACAGAGTAACAGCACCGCGTTCAGGAGGACGCGAGTTCAATCCCCGCTCGGTGCCACCAAGCTGGGATTTTTCAGCCGCCGCCGAGTGGCTTAAAACTACCCACATGCTGTCCAGAAGACCACCTATCAACCCGGACTCTAGATTCTAGGATTAAAGATGAGCTCCGGGAGGGCAGCATGAGCCAATGCAAGATGGCGCCACTATAAACACTCGCCTGCGCCAGAACGGGCTGGGACGACCATCAGGACCCACCGGGAAGAAGCCTTGGGCCGACCATCAGGCCCTACCGGGAAGAAGCCTACCGGCGCTATAGGCCGCGACGTAAAAAAAAAAAAAAAAAAAAAAAAAAAAATTACACTTGATTCACTTCCCAATTATTCACAATTATGCGTGTTATGCACCTGTACGGGTGCCCTGCGCATCATATATCCAGATCCAGATCCAGCTGTCAAGGAGGATATAGTTGCATTTAGCTGTCAAGGAGGATATAGTTGCATATAGCTGTCAAGGATGATGTAATACCATTTAGCTGTCAAGAAGGATGTAGTACCGTTTAGCTGTCAAGGAGGATATAGTACCATTTAGCTGTCAAGCAGGATGTAGTACCATTTACCTGTCAAGGAGGATGTAGTACCATTTAGCTGTCAAGGAGGATGTAGCACCATTTCAATAAGAACATAAGAACGTAAGGAGTCTGCAAGAGGCCGGTTGGCCTATACAAGGCAGCTCCTGTACACTCAACCCCACCTTACCTCACCATCCATGGCTTTATCTAAACTCTTCTTGAATGTATCTATGGTATTGGCACCCACAACATGGCTCCCAAGCCTGTTCCATTCATCTACCACTCTGTTGGTGAACCAATTTTTGCCTATGTCTTTGTTGAATCTGTATTTGTCTAACTTAAAACCATTGCTACGCGTCCTACCTGGCTCTTTTACTATCAAAATCATATTGACATCCCCGTTATTAAACCCCTTCATCCACTTATAGACCTCGATCAAGTCTCCTTGCAACCTTCGCCTGAATCATCTTTGTCATTCTCCCCTGTACAGATTCTAACATTTTGATATCCATTCTATAGTAGGGGGACCAGAACTGAACTGCATAATCGAGATGAGGTCTAACTAGTGCTAAGTAAAGTTTGAGGATGACTTCAGCGGTCCTATTGCTTACGCTCCTTGAGATGAAACCAAGTACTCTGTTTGCCCGATTTTTAGCCTGAATGCATTGAGCCCTAGGACGGAGGTCAGCGCTCAATAGGACTCCTAAGTCTCTCTCAAGCCCAGGCCTGCTCAGAGGAATGTCATTTAAGGAGTAATTGTGTGAGGGATTATTCCTACAGAATTCCTCAGAATGCTACACTTCCCGAAGTGAAATTGGAGGAGATATTTTTGGCTAGATGCCAGAAGTCACGGGAAGAATTAGAGAAAGCAAGGTTTTGGCATTTTCTATTGATGAAGGAGTTTTTGGTAAGTCGGAGAAGAGATTTGGCACGATTCCGGGCAGAAATATAAAGATTATGGTTAGAAGGAGTGCGAAGGCTCTGGTACCTTTTATGCGCCGCCTCTCTAGCTTTAATAGCACGAGAACAAGCATGATTAAACCAACCCTTTTTAGCATAAGGAGTAGAGAAAGAACGTGCAATGTATGCCTTCATTCCAGAGACAATCACCTCTGTGATGCGCTGGGCACACACAGAGGGGTCTCTCTCCTGGAAGCAATAATCATTCCACGGGAAATCGGAAAAGTACATCCTCAGGTCGTCCCACCGAGCTGAAGCAAAATGCCAGAAGCATCGCCTCTTCGGTGGGTCCAGAGGATGTACAGGGGCGAAAGGACAGGATACAGAAATAGGATTGTGATCGGAGGAGCCCAACGGAGAGAGCACTGCGAGCGCAATGGGTGGCTGTTCGTCGACAATTGGGACCTCTTCTTTGGCAACGACGCCCTCTACGCCCGTGACGGGGTACATTTGACGTTCAAGGGTGTTGAGGCTCTCTCAGACTCCCTTGAGCGAGCACTTGGTACCCTGAGGGATTTTTTAGTATAGGCGAGGGGGGGAGGAGTAATGGGAGCAATGGGAGGAGTAATTGGAGAGGACATCTAGCTCATAATATAACCAGGCAGCTTAGAAGTAATTATAGGGGAGTAACAGAGGACGGGCTAAGAATCTTCTATACTAACAGCAGGAGCCTCAGAAACAAGATAGACTTACTAAGGGGTGAAGCTTGTTCAGAAAATTTAGACATAATAGCGATCACTGAGACATGTATAGACACTGCCAATAGAAATTTTAGATCAGAATTTGAAATAACGGGTTATCAGATGTTTCACAAAGACAGAAGGGGCAGAAAGGGAGGTGGAGTTGCACTATATGTTAAAGACTCACTTAAATGTTTAGTTAACAATTCAGTCAAAATTAACATGGATTCAGAATCAGTTTGGGTGGACGTTTACAAAGGGAAAGAAAAACTAACTCTAGGAGTTCTGTATAGGCCACATAACCTTAACAGGCAGGACACGAGTATATTACTACAAGAGATTGGCAGGGCGAGTAGGAGTAGAAATGTCTGCGTAATGGGGGACTTTAATTATAGGAATATCGACTGGGAAGACCTAGTGGGTGACCTGGAAGCCGAGGATTTTCTTGAAGTTATACAAGATAATTTCCTTAAGCAGGTAGTTACTGAGCCTACCAGAGGAGATAACATATTAGACTTAGTTCTAACCAATAATGGGAACTTGCTACTTGAGTTGGAGGTGGGCGGAGAGTTAGGAAATAGTGACCACAGAACGATTCGTTTTAGCTTAGACTGGGCGGTAACCCGCGAACCAAACCCAGTGTTAGTGCCAGATTTCAGAAGAGCAAATTACGAGGAGCTTCGAAGATATCTTGAAGGGGTACACTGGGATAATTTAGGAATTCATGAGGGCCAGAACTGCGGATTGGAGAGCCAGGAGAACCAGTTAGAAATGTCTTACAATAACTTAGTTAGAGTAATAGTAGAGGGGCAAGGACAGCATATACCACAACGAACACTTAGAAAAGAAAACAATGATCCTAAGTGGATGACTCGTGGACTAAAACACGAGATTGGGTTAAAGAAGGGAATTTATCAGAAAATAAAGAATGGTGAAACACATCTCAGGGGCCGGTACGTCGAACTATCTAGATTATTTCAGAAAAACACCAGGATAGCAAAAAGGAACTATGAGATCAAAGTAGCAAATGAGGCGAAAAGTAATCCTAAGGGCTTCTTTCAGATGTATAGAACAAAACAAGGGAGAAAATTGGACCGCTGAAAACAAACACAGGGAGCTAGTAGAAAATTACGAAAATATGAGCACATTGTTGAACGACTACTTCCTTTCAGTATTCACACAGGAGGATCGAACGACTATACCGAAAAGGGTTCAGGTGTACGAGGGCGGGGATGGCGATAAATTGAGGGATATAATCATTACCAGGCAAGTAGTTCAGGATGAGATAGATAAGCTTAAGAAGAACAAGTCGCCAGGTCCTGACGGGATATTTCCGAGGGTATTAAAGGAATTAGGTGATGTACTCAGTGACCCACTAACCGACATCTTTAAGATGTCGGTAAATACTAATATGTGCCGAGCCTATGGAAAGTAGCTAATGTGACGCCGATTTTCAAAAAGGGGGACAGGTCAGTTGCTTCAAACTATCGCCCAGTTAGCTTAACATCGGTTGTAGGCAAGATACTGGAGTCCATAATAGCCAGGAACATTCGGGAGCATTTAGAGAAACATAGCTTAATTCACGACTCGCAGCATGGGTTCACAAAAGGTAGGTCATGCCTCACCAATCTCTTGTCCTTCTACAATAAAGTATTTGAGGCGGTTGACAGAGATGAAAATTATGGTGTAATCTATCTTGATTTTAGTAAAGCGTTTGACAAAGTTCCTCATCAACGACTGTTGCTTAAATTACAGGCTCACAGAGTAGAGGGTAGAGTTTTGAACTGGGTCAAGGCGTGGCTTAGCAATAGGAAGCAAAGAGTGCAAATCAATGGTAAAAGATCTGACTGGGGATGTGTTACGAGTGGCGTCCCACAAGGTTCGGTATTAGGTCCAATTTTGTTTATTATTTATATCAATGACTTAGGTACAGGAATTAGTAGTGATGTTAGTAAATTTGCAGATGATACCAAGATCGGTAGAGTAATTGAGTCGAATCAGGACGCTAGTATTCTCCAGGGTGAACTCAACAGATTTTATGACTGGGCGGATAAATGGCAGATGGAGTTCAATGTAGGGAAGTGCAGTATTCTGAGTGTAGGTAGGAACAACCCCTCATATAACTATTACTTAAATGACACTCTCATAAGCAGATCTGGGTGCGAGAGGGATTAAGGGGTCTTAATGAGCTCTGATCTCCGTCCAAGGGCACAATGAATTCAAGCTAGAAATCGAGCAAATAAGGTACTGGGATTTATTTCAAGAAGCGTAAGCAACAGAAGCCCCGAAGTCTTTCTCAAACTATATTTAGCATTAGTTAGACCTCATCTTGACTATGCGGTTCAGTTCTGGTCACCTTACTTTAGAATGGATATCAAAATGTTAGAATCGGTGCAGAGGAGGATGACTAAGATGATTCAGGGGTTGAGAAACTTGCCATACGAGGAAAGACTCACAGTTAAACTTGCATTCTCTAGAAAGGCGAAAGGTGCGTGGAGACATGATCGAGGTTTATAAATGGATGAAGGGCTTTAATAAGGGAGACATTCATAAGGTTTTGTTGGTAAGAGAACCGGGTAGGACCCGAAGTAATGAGTTTAAACTGGATAAATTCAGATTCAACAGGGACACAGGCAAAAATTGGTTTACAAACAGGGTGGTGGATGAGTGGAATAGGCTTAGCAGTCACGTGGTGAGTGCCAATACAATTGTCACATTAAAAAATAGACTAGATAAATTCATGGACAGCGATATTAGGTGGGGTTAGATACACGGGAGCTTAAGGTCAAAGGAGCTGCCTCTACAGAATGGACATCAACTTGCTAGAATCAGTTCAGAGGAGGATGACCGAGATGATTCAGGGGCTGAGGAACCTCCCATACCAAAATAGGCTGCAACATATAAACTTACATTCACTAGAGAGCCGAAGAGTGCGGGGAGATCTGATAGAAGTATTCAAATGGGTCAAGGGTTACAACAAAGGCGATATAAGTAAAGTACTGAGAATTAGCCAGCAGGATAGAACTCGCAGTAATGGATTTAAATTAGAAAAGTATAGATTTAGGAGATATAGTCAAGCATTGGTTTAGTAGTAGGGTGGTGGGGGAATGGAATAGACTCAGCAATCACATAGTTAGTGCAGGGACGGTGGCTTGTTTTAAGAGTAGACTGGATAGCTACATGGACGAGGATGAGAGGTGGCAGTGAGGTGTGGGTGCAGTAAGGTGACGGGGTACTGGATGCGTGGCTATTACCGCCGGTATAACGAGGATCAAGCCTCTACCTGTAACCCTTGAAACTACACCTCACCCATCGTGAGTAGTGGGGGGGATTCTGGAGCTGCTCTGTGTAGGCCACCCGGCCTCTTGCAGTTTCCCTATGTTCTTATGTCCTAACAGTTTGACAGTAAGCACAAGGGTTAGAAGTAAGGAAGAGGTCTCGTATGTTGGGCCGGTCTCCAAGACGGTCAGGAATACTTGTAGGGTGCTGAACCAACTGCTCTATATCGTTGAAGAGGGCAAAGTTGTAGGCTTGTTCACCAGGCTGGTCAGTTAAAGACGATGAAAGCCAAAGCTGGTAGTGAACATTGAAATCTCCCAAGATGGAGATTTCAGCGAAGGGAGAGTGGGTCAAGATGTGCTCCACTTTAGAGTTCATATAGTCAAAGAATTTTATATAGTCAGTAGAGTTAGGTGAGAGATAAACAGCACAGATGTATTTAGTAATAGACAGTGAAGTCTTAGCCAGATGGTTGAAAATTCAGAAGACTCAAGGTCGTGGGCACGAGAACAAGTGATGTCGTTGCGCACGTAGACGCAACATCTAGCTCTGAACTGAAATTTAGGATAGAGATAGTAGGAGGGAACACAGTAGAGATTGCTGTCAGTAGCCTCAGAAACCTGTGTTTCGGTGAGGAAGAGAAGGTGTGGTTTAGAGGAGGAGAGATGGTGTTCCACAGAATGAAAATTAGAACGAGGACCGCGAATGTTGCAGAGATTGATAAAAAAAAAGTCTCGAGGAGTTATCAAGACACCTCTCAGGTCGACAGCCAGAAGGGGAGTCCTCCCTGGGGCAATTTGTGGTCCCCCATGCAGGGTATGTAGTGTGGTGTGGATAGAGGATCTGGCTTTAGAGAGCATGCTGAATTACTCTCTGGTGTTCATGAGACCATAGGGAAACGGTTAGTGAGGTAATGGGAAGGGTCTTTGGAGGGCTTCAGCACCCTCCTCACTCCCCATATATATCTCACCGGGAGTGGCTTGCGCCCGTTCGGTAGGTGTCTTCCTACCTACTCCAACCATATGAACCACGAAGGTCTGTGCCTTGAAGGTCGCAGCAAGGTGCATCACCCCCAAGACAGGTGTGTACATTCATGAAGGTCGATGCCTTGAAGGTGGCAGCAAGGTGCATCACCCCCAAGACAGGTGTGTACATTCATGAAGGTCTGTGCCTTGAAGGTGGCAGCAAGGTGCATCACCCCCAAGACAGGTGTGTACATTCATGAAGGTCTGTGCCTTGAAGGTGGCAGCAAGGTGCATCACCCCCAAGACAGGTGTGTACATTCATGAAGGTCTGTGCCTTGAAGGTGGCAGCAAGGTGCATCACCCCCAAGACAGGTGTGTACATTCATGAAGGTCTGTGCCTTGAAGATGGCAGCAAGGTGCATCACTCCCAAGACAGGTGTGTACATTCATGAAGGTCTATGCCTTGAAGGTGGCAGCAAGGTGCATCACCCCCAAGACAGGTGTGTACATTCATGAAGGTCTGTGCCTTGAAGGTTCCAGCAAGGTGCATCCCCCCCAAGACAGGTGTGTACATTCATGAAGGTCTATGCCTTGAAGGTGGCAGCAAGGTGCATCACCCCCAAGACAGGTGTGTACATTCATGAAGGTCTATGCCTTGAAGGTTCCAGCAAGGTGCATCCCCCCCAAGACAGGTGTGTACATTCATGAAGGTCTGTGCCTTGAAGGTGGCAGCAAGGTGCATCACTCCCAAGACAGGTGTGTACATTCATGAAGGTCTATGCCTTGAAGGTGGCAGCAAGGTGCATCCCCCCCAAGACAGGTGTGTACATTCATGAAGGTCGTAATATGTTACAGGCGTCCTTCACTGCAGGACTGGGTTACTTTGTTAAAAAATGGTTGTAAAGTGATCAGCCATATACAAATAGCATTAAAACATGGATTATATTAATGGATTGAACAAAATTAATTAATGAAGTCCATTTTAGAGTGAGCTCTAGTCCCCTGTGCAGGGTAGTGACCACATGCTTGCACCAGCACTATGCAGCATAACAGTCATGTACTCACATCATTGCACTGCACTGCACCAGTGACTGAACCACCAGTCACAAGCAGTTTGAATAAACGATAGAAGAGGATCAAACATACTGAATAATCATACACTAATGGTCTAAATCAGGGGTGCTCAACTCACTGTTTGAGGGCATGCGGCCCTCAAAGAAGTTTAATGCGGCCCTCGGCAAGTAACCAAAAAATAACCTACTTATCAGTATCATAATACGTACTATTTGTTCACATTGGATTTTAATGATATGCAGCAATATAAATTTTATTATGATTCATATTACTGCATATTTTATTATATGCTAACTTTTCTTATGTTATTGTATTATTATGATAAAAAGGCTATTGCACATCTATAGTCTATCAATTTTAACTTGAGCCCTTGGACGCGATGCTTTCTTTCCCTCTGACCCCAAGCCTTTCATAACATCAGCAATCAATAAATGGGGGCATACGCCGGGGGGCGCGTCGCCTCGCCCACCCTACGACGCCAAGCCCGGGAGTCCCTCCGGGCGAGTCTCCATGCAGGCCCCCTTCCCAACCCGAGTACCTCCCGGCAGGATATATCGACTTGCTCAACCCACGAACTCCGTGGGCGTCCCCTTGGCCTCCTCCATTCAGGATTGTCATTTACAGAGACAACCCGATGAGCAGGATCAGCTTCCGGGAAACGTGCCACGTGCCCGTATAGCCGGAGTTGGCGATGACGGACTATGCAGGTAATATATGTCGAATCAGTCTCACAGATTTGTTGCCGGTTGGACACAAAGTCATTCCAGCGATATCCCATGATTCTGTGTAGACATTTATTACCAAAGGCATCAATCCGCCTCTCCAAGTCCCCATTAAGTGTCCATGTCTCACAACCGTAGAGTAAGACAGGGAGCACAATGGACTTGAAGATCTGGATCTTTGTCCTTCTGCACAGGTATCGACAACGCCATATACTCGTGTTAAGCGAGTCCATAACACCGTGGGCCAGACCAATCCGCCGTAAGACTTCCTGGCCAGACTCACCGTTGTTATGAACTACGCTACCAAGATACGTGAAACTTTCTGAGATCTCAACGTCCTCGCCACACGCATGAACAGACTATACTGTTTCATCATGCAGTCGTACTATGAATATATATTCCATAAATAGATAACGTACAGACTAACAGTGAGACAGATCGTCATGCGCAGGTCATCGCTAGATCTGTAAACAATGGAGGTTTCCCCGGCCCAAGCCACAGGGCTCAAGTTAAGTCGATGGACTATAGCAGCCTGAAGGCTGGCTAGCCTCACTGATTTTGTTCGTACCAGCGTTGCCACTTCTTGGCTTTTTTTTACTAGATCTTGGCTTCTAGGCTGAGACTTTGGCGCCTTGTCTTTTTTTCCCTTGAAAACAGGCTAATCTAGGCTTTTTTTTTTTCATTCTTTCCTGATTCGCTATTCCCTTCGCTCGTGTCCTGCCCTCTCATGCACACCTCGCCCTTATCCTCTTAATCAGTCCTGGTCTCTGGCTCCCTACCCCTCTCCTACCCAACCACTCCCTTCCGGGCCTTCCCCACCGTTGCCCATCCACTCCTAGCCCTCTCCCCTTACCCGTCGTTTTCCACACCACCTCCCCTACCCAATAGAGTTTCTCCCCGTCGAAGGGGAGTCACCTTGTCGTGGTGACGGGGCTTGAAGCGAGGTCGGCGGTACCACCTACCGTGGTGGCTTGCCCACCTCGATAGGGCTCGATGTCCGTTGGCCTCGTGGACCAAATGCTCCCCCCTCGTCACCGGTAGAGGAGACCTACTGGTGATGTTGCCTTCGCCCGCCCTGCCGTTTTACCACCTAGGGCAGGGCTACTGTCTCCCCACGTGTTTGCCGTGCGTGGCGTCCCGTATACTCCCCTTGCCCTCTCATCTGGGGGTTGAGTCCACCGTGGGGCAGGGTGTAGTTCCCCTCGGTGGGCAACATGCTCCTTTGGAGGGAGGGTTGGGGTAAGACGGGTGGTTCAGTGTGGCCCCACTGAATCAATCGGCTGGTCATGCGATGGGTAGAGTCAAGTAGTCATTGCCGGGTGGGCGGTCGCAACGGTCCCGCGGCCGCCGTTAAACACCTGGCAGTGGATGCGTATACTTTCCCATTACCCCTGGGGCTGTTGGGTGCGGTTTGGCCCCAACATTCAGCCTCCCCTTGTTGGGCTCCGTGGTGGGTGGGGGTGTGGGGGAGTGAAACACCTTCCCTGTGTATAGGTAAGTTTCCCTTCCCTCGGCCTGCCTCTCTCCCTGACGTCCGCCTGTCCCCGATTACCCCTACACGGCCTTCTCTCGTCGCCACCGTGGAGCATTTCACCGTTCCAGGTGGTGCCGCTGGAAAGTCCCTACCTCCTAGAGGGGCTGACCAAAACAAGTCCGTGCGACACAAAAGTCCACGTGTGTCTGACAAGGCTGCCTCCCATTCCGGGGGTAACTCTGATGTGCGTCCCTCTTCCAAGCTGGACGCACTTCAGATGGTGAATATCGATCCATCGTTTTCCTACCGTGCCTTGCACTCCTTACTCAAGCCATTTGGCACAGTCCTTCGTATCCGTCTCATTTATGATGGAGACTTCAAGTCAAACAGATGCTATGTGACCTTTGCTTCCAGGGCTGAAGCCCAGTCGGCGTGTGATGCTGTTGCGACTCTGCCTATCGCAGGTGCTGGATTTCAAGCGAAACTTCTCCGTTCTTCCAATATTTCTGACAGTGACATGGACTATGTCCCGAACCTCTTCGAAGACGCTTTGTTAGAGCCAACTCCCAGGGATAGCCAGGTCCCTCCCCCTCGTTGGTTTGTTGCATACTATAGGAATGGGCGTGGCAACTTCATGCATGCTGCTAGGTACCTCGCCAAAGAAATTGGCACGATCCCTGAGGGGAATCTGAAAAAGTATGGGAAGGGAGTGTTAGTCAGGGGTAAAGATATTACTCAAGCTAAAATGCTGCAACATCTACCATGCCCTGCTGACAACATGTTTGAAACGGTCAAAGCACACCATACCTTCAATTATAGTAAAGGCAGTATATATAATCATGACCTCTATGAGTTATCTGAGGAGGAAATACTTGGGATGTGCCCTAGTTCTGTTCATAAGGTGTCCAAGATGAAGGGTTCAGATAACATGATACTTCTCACCTTTTTTGGTTCTACCCTCCCTGACCGTGTCAGTATTGGCCCCCTCCATCTTCGGGTAAAGCCTTTTGTTGACCGCCCTCTACAGTGTTTTTCATGTTACGGGTTTGGTCATGGTAAGAAATACTGCACTGAGCCTTCTCGGTGGGGTAATTGTTCTGCATTAGGCTCACACTCCACGGCGGAATGTGAGTCAGATGCTTATTGCTTCTATTTCCAGGATGCTCACCAGTTGTCTTCCAGACAGTGCCCACGATATCACCTGGAACAGGATATTTTGCAACTTGCAAATAGTCAGTTTATCAGCCTTGGTAGTGCGCGCCGTGAACTCCTCTACCGCCAGAAGGCCGGTACTGGAGCAAAGACGTACACCTCATCGCTAGGCACTCGCTCTTCTGCCCAGCCCGCTGCTCAGGTGTCCTCTACGGTTTCCTCCCGCCCTTTGAAGCTACTGCTATTATGTCCCATCATAGATTTTCCCTTTTGTCCTGTGATTCTGTCGAGTCACCTCCAGGTTCTGATGGAGCTTCTCCGGCCTCGTCCCAGGTGATGCATGTTGATGTACATGCACCTCACATTGCTTCGCCGAAGTCCGCCAGAGGTATGAAGAAGCGACATCGCGGTTCTACAGATTCAGTTGAATCTGTTCCGCCAACTAAGATTACTGTAGGTATACATGATTCTGGGGTCTCTCAGGATAGGCCCATGGAGGAAGATGCGGAGGCTCATATTGAGCCTACTGAGACCCCCTCTGTTCCAGTTCCTGTTGCTTCTAGTGGTTTTCCTGATCGGGATATGGAAACTGAGGAATCCCTTGGATATAGTGTTGGGAATCCTCCCCGCGAGCATGTAGCTTCGGGGAGTGGTGTGCGGTCTGGCTCCAGTAGTGCGGCGTCCGGAGGGGGCGCAGGTTCCTTTGTTGGGAGAAAGCTCGAGGTCCCTCGACCCGGCTTCTCTGGGGTCCCAGTCTCCTCTTCTCGTCGTATTACCGGACCGAATCAGGTGGGTAAAAGGCAGTCTCTTTCAGGGGCTCGCCTGGAGCGCACTCGAAAATAGACATCTTCCTACTCCTCCAGTGGAATTGTAGAGGCCTATGGGCCTCGTGGGAGGAACTCCGAGCATTGATATCTCGGTTTTCTCCTGCTTGCCTTTGTTTACAGGAGACAATGCTCGGAGACTACACTCACTCTAGTCCTCCTGGGTATCGTGCCGTTTACAGTATCCCTAATCCTAGACAGGGCCACCATGGTGGCACCGCCATATTCGTTCGCTGTGATATCCCCTATGTCCCATTACAGACGTTGCAGTCTGTTGCTGTTAAGGTTTATTTGGGCAAATTTTATACATTATGTAGCCTTTATCTCCCTCCCGGTGTTCCTGTTGACAGACACGATCTTGACGACCTGGTGCAGGAACTTTCCTCGCCTTTACTTTTATTAGGGAATTTTAACGGTCGCCATCCGTTGTGGGATGATGGTGCTACCAACCCACGCGGACTTTCAGTTGCTTCTTTTATTGAGGATCAGGGATTATAAATTTTAAACTCTGGGGAGGTGACACATTTTCATAGCCAGACTGGTACTTTTACCTCTATAAATCTTTCACTTTGCATTTCTAATTCTCTTCCTGATTTTCGTTGGCGGGTCTTACCGGACTTGTATAGCAGTGACCACTTTCCAATTTTATTGGAACGCTTTGATTCTGTACCACAGTCACGCCTTTCTCGCTGGCGTCTAGATAAAGCAGACTGGCAGCGATTTACGGAACTTAGATCCTCTCTTCGTCCGTTGGCTGACTTTGGAACTTCTGACGAGGCTGTATCCTATTTCATTGATGCCCTACATTCTGCAGCCCTTCAATCCGTCCCCAGGACGTCTGGCCAGTTCCCTAAACGTCCTGTTCCCTGGTGGAACGCCGCTTGCACTACTGCTGTGCAAGAGAAGCGTGCTGCATTCTCTCGACTTCGTCGTCACCGTGGGGACCCCCAGTGTTTGGATGCTTTTCGGCGAGCGCGTGCTCGAGCACGACGCACTTTCAAGGAGGCTCAACGAATTTCTTGGAAGGCTGATCTCTCTCCCATCACTACCAGAACTACACTCACAGAAGTCTTTAACTGAGTTCGTAAGATCTCTGGGAAGTTTTTCCCCCCTCCCCCTCCAGTGTTATCGCATGCAGGGGAAACGGTGGCGGACCCTAAGACTGTTGCTGACCTATTCGCCAAGCACTTTGCCAGTGTCTCTAGGAAAGATCCTACTGCACCAGGGGCACGTCATCGCCGGGATTTGGAATCACTCGGCGTTAACTTCGCTTCCACCGGAGGGGAATCTTATAATATCCCATTTTCTCTCTCCGAGTTGAAGACGGCTTTATCCCAGTGTCATGATTCCTCGCCAGGTCCAGACGACATCCCTTATGCTTTCTTACGCCACATGTCTGACTGTGGTTTTACATTTTTATTGGATCTTTACACTTTCATTTGGCGTACCGGTGATTTTCCATCTCTGTGGAGTGTGGCTGTAATTCTCCCCATTCTGAAGCCTGGGAAAGATTATCTCCAAGCAACTAACTATCGTCCTATTTCTTTAACATCCTGCATTTGTAAAGTGATGGAGAAGATGGTGAATGTCAGGCTTATGTGGTACTTGGAGAGCCGGAATTTATTGACCCCGGTGCAATATGGTTTCCGAAAGATGCGCTCCACTTCGGATGCTCTTTTATCCTTGGAGTCCTCAGTTTGTGAGGCGTTTGCCAATAATCACCACCAGGTGTTTTTTGATCTGGAGAAGGCCTATGACACAGCTTGGTGTCATGGAATTTTACTTAACCTGTTTGAGTTTGGTCTTGGTGGCTGTCTCCCTGTTTTTATTCAGGAGTTTTTATCTCATCGTCTTTTACGGGTTAGAGTGGGGAGTACTCTTTCCGAGGTTTGTCCACTTGAGGATGGTGTACCACAGGGAAGTATTCTCATTGTTACGCTATTTGTTGTGGCTATTAATGGAGTCGTTGGTGTCTTGCCTGATCGATTCCTCGCGGTACCAGGTACCGGTACCTGGTACCGCGAGGAATCGATTCCTCGCGGTACCCGGTACCGGTACCTGGTACCGCGAAGCCTCATGATCACTTGGGTGCCGGGAAGCGTCATGATCACTCGGCACTGCGCATTGCCGCTAGTACCGGTACCGTCTGGATCTTAGTGACGCTCGGCGCTCGCCCGCCCGGCTGAATGTGGTATCACGCGGTATGGGCCCTGTATGGAGACGCTGAGTCACTGCCTCGCTGACCGTCCCCCCAAGTTCCCACCATTTTGTCCTGCTTTCCGTTTCCATCACAGCTCCCGTTTCCATTATTTTATTATTTTATTTATTTATTGGAGTTACTGGATAATTCTTCATGTCCGATTCTTTTTCTTTTTTAGGTTACTAATAAATAGTTATTGTTATTAGACTATGATCAAGTACCCATATCACCGAGATATCCACTCACTGAGTGGTGATCTCTCTCTCTCTCTCTCTCTCTCTCTCTCTCTCTCTCTCTGAATGAAGTGAATATTTATTTTTTCGATAAAAAAATTGCATATATAGTTATGTATGTACTCGATCATTGTCTAATAACAATAACAATATTTAGTAGCAACCTAAAAAAGAATCGGACATGAAGAATTATCAATAAATCCAATAAATAAATCCGAGCAATCTGGTACCGGTACCGTACCGTTTAGCTGGTACCATTAGTACCGGTACTGGTACCGGTACCTGCCCACCCCTACTCAGTACATCACGCCGGGGTCCGCTTGGCTACTGGTGCATTCCGGTCTTCACCGATACCTAGCCTCCTCGTGGATGCTGGCGTCCTGCCTCTGGATTTGAGACGCCAGTCCTCTCTATTCCGTTGCTGGTTCCGCGTCCAACGCCTTCCAGAATCAGTTGCTTGTGTGTCAATTTTGTGGGATTCCCGTTCGCCTGCATATGATGACCGGCCTAGTCTCCCTAAACCTTTTGGGTTTCGGGTAGCGTCTGCCAAGACACCGTTGTCTTTCCCTCCCATTCCTATCTGCCCTTATCGAGTACCTATGGTTGGATACTGGCAGTTGCCCGGTGTATCTGTGTGTTCTCCCACTATAGATAGTAAGAGGGATTTACCGCCATCTGGGTCCCGAGCCTTATTTTTAGAGCATTTCACTGAACACTCGGACTCCATCCCTGTCTTTACTGATGGCTCTAAATTGGATGCTGGAGTTGGCTTTGGTGTTGTGTTCCCCTCCTTCTGTCGGGGAGGTAGTCTTTCTTCTGTTGCTTCTGTATTTACTGCAGAGCTGTCTGCAATAGTCCTCTCTTTACAGATTATTTTTACCCTTCCTGTGGACTCTTTTATGATTTTTAGTGATTCTCGTAGCGCTCTTTCTGCGCTGCTACCTCTGTTAATCCCCTAGTTTTATCTGCTCTCGAGGGGCTGTATTTGCTCAGCAACAGGGGATATCGCGTTGGGTTTTGTTGGGTTCCAGGACACGTTGGCGTACACGGGAACGAACGAGCTGATGGACTTGCAAGGGAGGCAGCAGCTAGAGCTGCCCCTCCTAGTGCTGTCCCATGTACAGATATGTTTCCAGAGATTCGCAAGGCAATTCTTGCCAGTTGGCAGGAGAGGTGGAATGCTCGGGGTGCGACTTCCAAAATGGGAGAGATTACCAGGACTGTGTCTCGTCCTTGGTCATACGAAAGTGTCCGTGACCGTCGCTCGCAGACAGCCTTGACCCGTCTTCGGACGGGTCATACGCGTCTAACACATGGTTACCTCATGTCCCGGGGGCTGCAGCCTTATTCTGATGACTGCTTGGTTCTCCTGACCGTGCGGCACTTGCTGGTCGAGTGCCCCAGTTTGGGGAACCTGCGAGTATGATACCTGTCGCAGTGTCGGGGAGAAGACGGATCATTCCGTCTCTCGCTGATGCTGGGAGGGAGATGCCTTTCCCCGGGACATGAGGTACTTCTCTTTATGGAGAAGGCTGGCCTTCTCCATGAGTTATGACCGTTTTCTGTGTGATTTGTTTCGTCTCGTTTTGTTTGGCTTTGCTCTTAGTTTACTTTTTTAGGTTCCTTTTTTAGCCCTTTTAGTTTAGTTTTTTTTTTCTTTAGTTTTTAACTCATTAAATGCGGCGCCATATGACCCTGGCTGTTGCGGCGCCTAATTTAAATCAATCAATCAATCAATCAATCAATCAATAGAGTTCCCCCACCCTCTCGGCACACCGCAGCCGCTCCACGTTTCCCCTCTCCCTGCTCAACAGCGAAAAGTTGTCGCTCGTATGTAGGTCTTCACTTTATTGTAGCTTATAATTGCTAATTTCCCCATGACCTGCAATTTATGTAAGAAGTGTTTT
Source organism: Eriocheir sinensis (assembly GCF_024679095.1). Lineage (NCBI taxonomy): Eukaryota > Metazoa > Arthropoda > Malacostraca > Decapoda > Varunidae > Eriocheir > Eriocheir sinensis. The sequence goes on from NW_026112143.1 coordinate 179,072, forward strand.
GATTACAATTCTATCCGGAAGGTTACAGTATATACACAACATAATCAGTGTTATCAGTGTGTAAAATATATCAATTACTATGCGTATTCACATTGCAGGCAATACGAGGCCCTCATCACACATTGCCCATCTAATGTGGCCCTGCCAGCCAAAAAGGTTGAGCACCACTGGTCTAAATTATTAAGATTTGTAAAATGGTACTCACTGGATGCCATTCTGTTGTTTTACTTCAAGATGCTCCTGAAATAAAGAAAGTAAAATGTTATAATATTACAAAGTACACTTATCTACCTAACTGACCCATCACAAATTACTTGAATTACACAAATGCACAGTGTTGGGCGTAGAGGCACTACTAGAAGCGCCGATACGTTTTTTAGTAGCTGTAGCGGTAGTGCCAATCTTTTTTAGAAAGAGCGGCAAAAACGGTAGCGGCGCTACATTTTTAGGTAGGGCTAGTCACTACTCGCTACTCGGGGTGGACCAACTACGTACGTGATGAAAACGCGAATGAAACGTGTACAGTTCAGTGGGCTGACCCGCGGCCCGTTTCTCTTGTCAGTCACCAACGCTCGCTCAGTAGTGAAGCTGTGACTGGAGGTGTGGCTGCCTATCTACCTGTGGACAGTAAGTGATTAGTCACTCGTGGATATTCCTGATCACGGCTCACAAAGCCTTGGAAACTGGTAAACACTGGGAGAGTTAACTAGCACAGCAGAGGGAGGTGAGTGAATCATCTTGTCTCACGTACAGAAAGTGTAAAGTGACTTACTCAGAACTCTATCAGGGACGTGGAAGGTAACAATATGTATAAAAGAGAATCATGTTTTTTCAGTACTTATTGTTCACAAGTAGCGGTAGCGGCAGTAGTAGCGGCAGTGCACTACATTTATAAATGAGTAGCTGTAGCGGTAGTGCCACTACAATTTGACTGAAGTAGTGGTAGCGGTAGTGCCACTACTTTTAGCAGGTAGTGCGCACAACACTGCAAATGCATTAGGATGAGAGCTACATCACTATAATGATGAACTGACGCACATTCTTGTGGAAGTCAACCTCCTGTAAGGGTTGGCCCCAAGGCTGTGCTGTGTTCTACTATGGAACAAACTTAAGTCTGTATTTTTAAACTTATCAGCCCTTCAGTTTGCCTGTTTGAAAGGCCGCTCGTAGAAGTTGCTGGGATTTTCATGGACTGTTTAGTGATGCTGGCGATAGTTTGACAGGACCTCTGCATCTTGAACGGGAAAAATGCCCATAAAACCCTGGCTAATTTTCTGTGACCTTGGGAAAGTGTCACAGTGGGAGCTCAGTACCTTTGATAATATGGACCTTAAGCCCTTGAAATGTAGATTCCAGGTATAAGTCAGCCTTCTACCCTTGCCATTAACATAAATCATGAAAAATTAAACTGAAGTACATAAACAACAATACAACGATATAATACAAACTACGTACAAAGGTATAACACAAACTCAATTGAGCTCTCCGTCACAGCACCTGCACCAACCCACCCCAGCCAGCAGAGTGATAGGCACGGTGTTGCGTGAAAAACTGTTTCCCTGGGCCTAGATTCACTAAAGCCCCAAATACACTGCCGAATTTTGGCCACGAACTTGACGCCGAATCAGTTTGTGAAAAAATTCGGCGACCGATTCGCCGGCATGACCAAGATTCTTACAGTTCGTGACCATTCGGCGACATGTCGGCGACATGTCGGCGAATACTCAAGACAATTCGGGGACAGTTCGGAGACATATGTCGCCGACTATTCGGCGTCCATGTCGCCGAGCTCAAAATCTGAAATTTTTACGTTTTTTTTGTCGTGGAATAACTGGCGACAAGTCTCCGAATTGTCTTCGCATGTCCCCGAAGTGTCGGCGACATGTCGGGGACAATTCTCCGACAGTGTCAAGATTTCTGACAGCTGATCATCTGATGCCCCTGTGGCATATAAAAGCACGGGAATCCGCGCCTACCTCATGGACTACTACAACACCCGGGGAGCAGTGGCCTGACAGGACAGAATTGTGGGCGAGTAAATACCATGTGTGGTAATATGTGTGGTAATATGTATGATAGTATGTGTACTAAAATGTATAAACGTGACTTGTTTTTGTTTTGCTCTCCTTCAAATATTTTAGAATAAATGAATGTTCACGTAATCTCAGTAAACAAAACAATAACTGAAAGAAGAAATAAATTTAAATAACTGAAAATGAAACAAAGGTTAAATAATGGCAGAATAATGATATTAAGAAATAAATAAAATAATAAATAGTAGATTAATTATGAAATAAATTAAAATGTTGGCTCCATACATATTTTATGTATTCATGATTCTTCTTGTTTTTCATATTTTCTTGTTTACCATTTATTATTATAGTTTTTTATTCCATATATATATATATATATATATATATATATATATATATATATATATATATATATATATATATATATATATATATATATATATATATATATATATATTAGAGAGAGAGAGAGAGAGAGAGAGAGAGAGAGAGAGAGAGAATATAAAGATAGATAGATAGATAGACAGACCCCCGTGTACACCTCCCACCGCGACCCGTTTGCCGTGTCGTGATTAATTCGCCGAATATTCGGGGACATGTCCCCGAATAGTCTTGGCCATTCGGCGACATGTCGGAGACATGTCCCCGAATAGTCGAATAGTCGGCGACATGTCGGCGACAAATTTGCCAATAAAATTTAAATTTCAACGGTCAAAATTCGGCGACAATTCGCCGAACACCGCGAATCGGACGCCGAATTGTCGGCGACAATTCGGCGTCCATTTTGCATTCGTGCACATTCGGCGAACGGCCGCGAATTTTTCATGCAACATGAAACTTTCGTGGCGGTCGTGACCAACTGTCAAAAGTCGCGTGGTGGACGCAGACATGTCCCCGAACGGCCAAGAACAGGCAAGAAAGATGCCGAACTTGTTCGCAACACAGGATGACTTGCATATTCGCGCACATTCGTGAGACAAAATTCGGCAGTGTATTTGGAGCTTAACGAGTTACGACGTTCGTAAGTCACAAAAAATGTTTTAAGGCAACCTTCGGCTGCTTTGGGCTATTCACTAAACAGTTACGACACTCTTCCGGCACCGTAACTTTACGGCAGCTCCAGTCATGGCGTAAGGTATCGTGACCCGTACGTAGGGCAGATTTCTCCACAACACAAGGAGGAATGAAGAAGAAGAGGAAGACCCGCTGCCAAAATAAGGAAGAAAACGTCACAGTGCTATCAAAACATTGCTTTAAGGGACGTGACAACCGTATATAATACCATTCACTGAATATGTGGTGATTGTGAACTTCTACACTATTTAATCAAATATCCTGCTGTAAACACTTGTGATAATATATATGGAGGGCTTGTAATGGTAGCTCATTGGATTCCCGGACCTGGCAGCGCGAACACTTCTCCCCCACCGTCTAAGCAGGCTGGTCTCGCGGGCGAGCGATCGAGCTGCTCTGCTTCCTGCCAGGCCCCGCTTCCACTGTGTCAGTGCTCGTGCGCTATACGCGTCACTGTTCACTGTCACTAGTTACAAGTGACTCAGCAACCTCGTGTCCCGGGACGCCGTCCATTAGGGACTGGATAGTCCGCCCCTGGTTGCCGCGCTGCTACAACGCCCTTTAGCGTGTGTGTGTGTGCCGGTAGCTCTGCTGTAGTACGACGCCGAACCCCGAGGGCAGTGCCACGAGGGGGCCCCTTAAGATAAAGGGGTGGCTATAGGAGGCAGCAGAGGTAGTTGGGTCCCCCAAAGACCCGCAAGGGGCAACAGCGAGGCTCTACCGAGCCCTTTAGAGGGTGGGGGAGTTTAGTCCTCCCGCTGTTGTAGACTTAGCCCGGCTATACATAGGTCAGTTTGTTTTTCACTTTTTTTTCCTTTTTTTTACATGTGTAGCTGTGGTTCAGCCTGTTGGCTGTCTTGCCGTTAGGATGTCTACTGCTACTGACAAGCGTGAGCGCCCTGCTCCTGACTCCGATGACTCGGCGTCGTACTCCCCCGCTGAGAAGCAGCTCCGCCTTGAGTATGAGAGTGATGATGAGGCGTTCCGCGCCCCGCTCCCGCTGTCGTCTGACGACGAGTGGGAGGTAGTTTGTGATAGGCGCAGGCGCCGCCACTCACGCCGCGTGCCTCCACCCATCACACCTCACGGCTCCCGCACGTCGCCCTCCGCCCTCAACACAGCTGCTTCCACACCTGCCTCGACCGCTCCTCCCAACACCTCGCGCGCACCGCCGTCCACGCTCCCCACTGCTGCTCCCTCGACTACCACTGCTGCCTATACCGCCCCGCTCCGTGTCGCCTCGCACCCCGATGCACCTGCTTCACGCCACGCCGCTCCCACTCCAGCCAGCCCCAAGGTCCTTGTGCCCCCGACACCAGGGTTCGACTCTGCCCTAGACCTGGCGGAGGCCTTGGAACGACAACTCGGAACTCGCATGCAGATGCGATTCCTAGAGTCCGGCAGCGTGCTGGTCACCCCTCCCTCCGAGGAGGTTCTCCGCCGGCTGCTGGAGACGACAGACGTCGACGGGAAGCAGGTCATGCTTCGGCAGACGGGCGACGCCACCACCAAGGGTGTGGTGACATCCTACCCTGCGGCAATGCCCCTCAAGGCCCTCCTCCGACACCCGGACGTCGTGTCTGCGGACAGGTGCCAGTCGCGCGACGGGCTGGACACCCGCCAGGTCCTCGTCACTATGAAGGGCACCCTCCCGGGCAGTCTCGACCTGGGGAGCTGGGGCGTGTTTTACACGCGCCCTTTCAACAAGGAGCCGATGCGCTGCTACAGGTGCCAACAGTCCGGGCACCATCAATCCCTCTGCAACCGCCCAGCCGTGTGCGGCATGTGCTCCGGGCCGCACATGAGCAAGGCCTGTTTGGCCAAATACGCGACCGGGGAGGCTGTCCCAGCATTGTGCCCGAACTGCAAGCAGCAGCACCATGCCTGGAGTCGCCGCTGCCCCTCACGGCTGACCCGGGTGGACGTAGGCGTCAGGCGGCAGGAGAAGTGGCGGGCGGCTCACAATCCCTCCCGCCCCGCTTGGACCAGCACGGAAAGGTCTGGAGGAAGGCTTCAAAAGACAAGTTCTGTGGCCTACATAGGACTGTCTTTGTGTCCCAGGTCAGAATCCTGGAGCATAACTTTGGGCACAGTGAAGCCAACCTCCTGACCTCGCTTGGGTTCAAGAGGTCCTCCAACTTCATAGATTCTCTTGAGCGGAAGGAAAAGATGACAAGCAGAACCAAAAACAAGAAGAGGAAGAAGAAAAAGACAAGAAAACAAGCCAGTGAGGCAGCAGAAAAACATTATAAGCCTGGAGGCTTCTGAGTAAAAACTTATCTAAAATGATTGGGGTGATACCCCATAATACCCACACCATCGAGTGTATAATATCCTTTGAAAAGGAGGGGACCAGGTACCATAACTCAGAAATATCTGTAGAATAAAAAATACATTTCAGAAATAGCATATTAAACATATTATGGTAACGAAATGTAAAAACAATGATTTCTCGAAATGTAAGTTATTGGCATTTTTGGTTAAAATTCTGATAACCTATAAAAGACATTTCCAATTGGATAAGTTCATTCAATAGGGTAATGGTAGGACTATATTTCCATCAAGACAAAACTCTTCTAAGTGCCATAGAATATTTTTTTCATATAGTTTATACCAAAACAGCGATATGTGTTTGGTTACGTAATAAATAAAAATATTATTATATATATGGAAACAAAACATTGCCAACACATGTTGTCCAAATGTTAGCACTGAGGTTACTTTACATTGTCTAATGAACAAAAAAGCTGAAAACCTATATACAAAAAAAGTTGTTCAGAACTCAAATTCGGTCAAAAAAAATTTTGGTCAATCAAGCTCAAACTTTGTTAGAGATGTTAGATTATGGTCTACTTAATTGTGTAAAATTTACAGCCAAAAATATGAAACTTCATATGCTTTTTAAGACTATGCGCCCCTTAAAGAAGCGTAGGTGAAGTCAATACTGGAAGCCTCTAACCACTGTTCAAACGAGCGGCCAAATTGAATGCTGAACTGGTCGTAAGTTTCCCCTGGCTGAATCTTACTTGACCTGAAGTCCACTCTAAAGCCGTCGGGAGTCTTGCAAAAGCTCTTCAGCAGGGACTTCTTCAGAAGATGGTAGTCAGCGACAATCTCAGGAGAAAGTTAAGTGTAAATCCTAGCAGCTTTACCAGACAATAGGGCTACCAATCTTACAGCATAAGCATCCTTGTCAACCTTCAAAAGCTCAACTATCCTTTCGAACCTGGTAAGGTAAGAAGCAAAGTCATCTCCATCATTGTAAGCAGGTAAACGAGGACGGTCAACACACTCACCGACAAAACGAAGAGCAGACTTACTCGAAGCGGCGATCCGAGCCAGCTCCAGTTTCTTCTCGGCCTCAAGCTTCGCTAACTCGAACGTTCGCTCGTCTTCCTTCTTCCTTTCTTCATACTCCATTTCTTCTCTCCTCTTTCGTTCTTCAAACTCCATTTCTTCTTGCCTCTTCCGTTCTTCCCTTTCTAAGGCGCGTTCTTCCCTTTATACGGCCTGTAGCTCCAACACATAGCGGCCGACTTCAGCTCCCGAGAGGCCCAGTCCCAGGGCCTGAGCCTTAAGTTCTTCGAAGCTGGACATCCTAGCAAGAGACTTAAAGATTAGATCACAACAAACAGGAAATCAAAGCCCCAAAAGAAAACAACCGGAAGGACACACTCCCGGGACAGCACGAACCCACAAAGATCCGAACCGAGTGCAAGACAGACTGTCTGCACATAAACAGCAAAACACCAGTGCAGCAAACAAGCTAGCGACTGAAACAAGTGCCGGTGGAAATAACAACCACACGGCGGTAGAGTGGTGCTACAAATACTCACTTCAGGGCCAGGACAATGAGTGCGCGCTCACGGCGACTTAAAGGGGTCAGCAGAGAGAACATAAAACCTTAGAAATCAGTGAGGTATAATCCTGGCGAGGTCGCCACAAATGTCGAGGCCAGGAGGTTCAGATGGTTAAAGGACTGATTGAAACCAGGAGAACGGCGGCAACTACTTCATTCGAGTCCAAGTATGATTCATTGTTGTCTGAGAGAGAGAGAGAGAGAGAGAGAGAGAGAGAGAGAGAGGTTATTTTGGGATGACACTTGTCAGTCGTTGGTCTCTGGGGATGAGGGGGGAGAGAGAGGGACAAGGCCTTGAGATATGGGTGCACCGTCGCCTATCTTCCTTGGGTGGGTTTTTGGTTAGCCGCGGAGGACTGGTTGACAATTGACAGATGACAATTTGAGTAAATATGTACGATGATTGATTTTCAATTTAGATTTACAGCTTATAGCACATATATCATTTGACCCCGATTTCTCCCAACCAACCAACCAACCAACCGTTGTCCATCCTTCCCGATCCGCCAAATCTTGTTGGTGGTTGCTCATTTTGCCCAACTGCCAATAAAAACGAGCGACATGTTGGGAGAAATTTGCGCTTTCGGGGTCCCACAACAACTAGTATTTCCAAAGGCCACTGAGATTAGTCGGGTTCTCATGAGTGTTTTTAGGTTCATGGTGCAGAAGCCTTGTCAAACTATCATACTGATAGTCTTCTACCTCTTAAATTCCGCCGCAATGTTGCCTCTCTTTCTATCTTCTATCGATATTTCCACGCTGACTGCTCTTCTGAACTTGCTAACTGCATGCCTCCCCCCCTCCCGCGGCCCCGCTGCACTCGACTTTCTACTCATGCTCATCCCTATACTGTCCAAACCCCTTATGCAAGAGTTAACCAACATCTTCACTCTTTCATCCCTCACGCTGGTAAACTCTGGAACAATCTTCCTTCATCTGTATTTCCTCCTGCCTACGACTTGAACTCTTTCAAGAGGAGGGTATCAGGACACCTCTCCCCCCGAAACTGACCTATCTTTCGGCCACCTCTTTGGATTCTTTTTAGGAGCAGCGAGTAGCGGGCTTTTTTTTTATTAATGTTTGCTTTTTTTTGTGCCCTTGAACTGTCTCCTTTGCTGTAAAAAATAAATAAAAAATAAATAAATAAAAATCACTAGGCTCAGAAAACTAACCATAAAAAAAAACGATACAATCTCTACTAAAGCCTTATCAATTGTGGATGTGTTAAGGCCTATCATAAAAGTTATTTCCAAAGTCTACCCTACCTTCCTTTACCTTATTTCACCTCACATTATTTTACTTTCCCTTCCCTTTCGCTAACCTTCCCTTCCCTTCCCTTCCCTTCCCTTAACTTATCCTACCTTTCTTTACTTAATTTCACCTCACCTTATTTTACCTTCCCTTCCCTTACCTTCCCTTCCCTTCCCTTTCGCTAACCTCCCGTCCCTTCCCTTCCCTTTCGCTAACCTCCCTTCCCTTCCCTTCCCTTCCCTTAACTTACCCTACCTTTCTTTACCTTATTTCCCCCTCACATTATTTTACCTTACCTTACCTCCCCTTCCCTTCCCTTCCCTTTCGCTGACTTTTCCTTCCCTTCCCTTACCTAACCGTTCCTTACCTTCCCTCCCCTTCCCTAAACTTACCCTACCTTTCTTTAGCTACCTTATTTCGCCTTACCTTATTTTGCTTTTCCTTTCCTTTCGCTAACCTTCCCTTGCCTTCCCTTCCTTTCCCTTAACTTACCCTACCTTCCTTAACTTTATTTCACCTTACCTTATTTGACTTTCCCTTCCCTTTCGCTAACCTTACCTTTCCTTACCTAATTTCTGTCTACCTTTCTTTGCCTTTCCTTCGCTACCCTTCCCATCCCTTCAGATATCTCCCCTAACCTTCCCGTCCCTTCCCTTCCCTTCCCTTCCCTTCCATTCCATTCCATTGCCTTCCTTTTCCTTCCCTCTCCTTCCTTTTCCTTCCCTTCGCATCAAAATACAGTAATAAATAAATAAGTAATGAATAATAGGTAATAAAAGGGGGAATTGTGAAAAAAAGTGTGTTGTATACTGATGTTCATAGCTGTAAAGGCCACTAATACTACAGTCTGTTCAGAGCATGAAGTCGGTTCAGGGTGGAGCTGGTATGGTCGTTTACCTCTACACATTCTGCCAAATCAACCCTCGTACATGCGTCTCTCTTATTTCCCATCCATGTGCTATTTGAAAGTGGTATTTTATATATTCTGTATACAGTAAAGGAAGTTACATAATACAATGAGTGTCGATGTTTAGGATTATAACAACGATTTGTGTAAATTCTATGATATGTGGCAGCGATTTTTTCCCATGTTGCCACGTTTTGGAGGTAGTGGTGGTGGTGGTGGTAGTGGTGGTGGTGGTGGTGATCGGTGTGTCCCCTTAGGTCCCTCCCCCGGGTAGAGAGGGAGAGAGAGGGAGAGAGAGAGATAAACAGGTGGGTTGTGGGTGGATAGGTAGGGAGACGGTGCTAATCTGATAATTGGCGGTCGAACTGGCATGGCCGCACTCATGGGAATTCCAGAATGTGCCACACCTTGAACCGACTTCATGCTCTGAACAGACTATACTACTACTACCACTACTACAACTACTACTACTACTACTACTACTATCCGCAGCTATTGTTTTAAGCCTATCCGCTCTTTCAAAGTTACTGTATTACGCTTACATTATAAAAAGGTAAAACTAGCAATAACAAAGTGTAATAATGATATAAATAAGAAAAAAGTTATGAGCTGGAAGAAGGGATGTTGTTTTAATAGTCGGTATCTGATGTTTTCTCTAAGCCTATCCACTGAAGGTCACTGTGCTCCCTTCTTATGTAACAACGACAGAAAGAGAGAGGAGAGAGAGAGAAGAATTGAGGGGCGGGGGAGGGAGGAGGAGGAGGATTAAGAGAGAGAGAAGACTTTAAGGGCGGTGCAACAACTACCGTCGTCTGATATAAGTCTTGCTTCAGAACTGTTGACGCCGCGTTCCAACAACAGCAAACACCACGCCCGCATCTCTCCAGCCACTTCTCTATGGATCGGAAGGCTATTGAGGTTTTATAAGATTGTGCTGCTGCATTGCATTATTAACAGTTTGTTTATCACTCGCCAGACACAAACTCCACCCAGCATGCCATCACAGTCAATTGAGTGTTATGCAACTTTACAGTGGACAAATAAATCACAAACACATGCTTACACATTGTACAGTCGCGATATGAAGTGATGTCGCCGCTTTCAGAATGTTTCGTAGGGGGAGCATTTGAAGGTAACGGAAGTGATGTGTATTTATTGCTTATGCTATAATGTTCCCTTTTAATGATAATACGTTGTGATGTAAAAGACGGTAAAATAACGTAGTAGTACCTGAATTACAATTATACATTCATTTGTTTTAAAAATGCGACTGAGAACGTCATGTGTTGTCTTCAGTACTGAAGACAACCTTGAAATGATTTAGCTCAAGTCGTGTGCTTATCTTTGCAAAACAGTTGTTATACATCGTTCAGATTTAGGCGATATATATATATATATATATATATATATATATATATATATATATATATATATATATATATATATCTATATTTATATATATATATATATATATATATTCTTCTGGGTCATTCCATGAACTGTCTTCTGCAGTTATTAATACAGTTGCGATACACGCACAGTATGACACGAAGCGAATGGACAGTTACTGTCATTATTTTGGGTTTTATTGATTGAAACGATCAAATAATAAAGTTTCACATTAACACCTTTTATTCACTATGATGGCTTCTTATCATAAGCATGGGCACTGGAATGTGTGGTAACATTGCTCAGTAATGATGATGACTGAAGAATGCCTTCATAGGTAGAGTTGCTATATCTGAACTATCAAAATTCCGGACGCCTCTACGAACACTCGACCATAGCCGAATGTTTGGCAACGCTGCGATTACCCGCCCACACCACGACCACCACCTCCATTTCAAAGCCATATATTCTTTTTTCCCCATCTTCCTCGATTATTCTATGGCACTTATGAGCTGTGGACATGTTCCATGGATCACCTCCAAGCATTAGAAGTCTACATGAAGCTATTGTCATCGTTATATTGACCAAGAAAGGCAATGATGTTTGCGATTGGTGGCAAAGAGTCAGGAGCTTGAGTTACAAAACACGACTATCCTATTCTGAAGCTATTTATTCTTATTTTTCCATCTCCGACTATCCCACGCTAGTTATAGGCTGTGGGCATCTTCCCTTGATCATTATCATGCATTAGAAGTCCACGGTAAGCTTTTGTTATCGTTATGTTGACCACGAAAGGCAAAGAGTGATTCAGGGCTGAATAATAGGTATGGTGCGCGGGCCATGATGTCATCATCAAACGAGAGTATAAATTAAATAAATTACGCCATCCTAGTTTAGGATATCGACTAATTATCATGTCCTATATATTGTGCATATGTTAGATTTATTGTTGTCAATAATGATCATGAAAAGATAATTTTACTTTCTGTTTGAGTAATATGTCGATATTTCGACTTCATTTGGCTTGTTCCTTGCTGAACGAAAACACTTTGTGTCAAAATATTTCGACAACTCTTCGTAAGACATCATTGAATATTTCTTTTCTATTTTTTTTTCTAGCTTGTAAAATATATTTATTTAAGTTATGATGAAGATACAGGAAAATAATGGTACTCTTGAAAATATATAACGATACTTGCGTGATCGAAAATAAGCGTACACGACGACATCACTTCATATCGCGACTGTACCTGCTGGCGATTCCGTGTCCAGCACTTTGATAAGTTGAATAAGTTCAGTTTTTTAAGTCTGTCTTTGTAGGGTTTGTTTCGCAGTCTCGGGATCATTTTAGTTGATCGACGCTGTACCCTCTTGAGTCTATCTATATATCTTATGTAATAGGGAGACCAAAACTGAACGTAATACTCTAGATGTGGGCGAACTAACGAATTGTACAGTGTCAATATTATTTTTTTCTGATTTGTGTTCAAATGTACGACCAATAAATCCGATCAGTATGTTGGCAGTTTTTTACTACTTATGTGCAATGTTGACTCGGTTTAAGATCGTTCGAAATTATTACTCCAAGATCTTTTTTCTTTGCTGATTTCAGAAAATCGCACTCCGTTAATTTGATAGTGAATACGATCGTTGTTGATTCCGATATGCATAACCTTGCACTTTTCAACATTGAAATTCATCTGCCATGTTCGTGCCCAACTACTTAAACGTTCGAGATCAGCTTGGAAGTGTTCTTTATCCGTTGTTGTAGTGACTCTGCTGGCTATTTTTGTGTCGTCTGGAAATTTCGATATTTTACACGATAGCCCCTCGTCAATGTCATTTACGTACACTAAAAACAGAACAGGTTCCAACACCGACACCTGTGGAACACCGCTTTTGACATCTCGCCAGTCAGATGATATACCATTCATAACAACTCTCTGTTTGCGGTCAGTAAGCCAGTCTTTGAGCCACTTATGAATATTACCAGTTATACCGTGAGCTTGCAATTTACTAAGGAGGCGGTTGTGAGGGACTTCGTCAAATGCTTTCTGAAAGTCCAAATATACAATGTCTACTGATTGACTTTCATCGTATACATTAAAAATGTAGTTGAAGAAATCGAGAAGGTTAGTCAAACAAGAACGTTTGTTTCGAAAACCATTACTTAATTACTCTGTTATTAAAAATTAAAAATAAAAACTTTACCATTTTTCCACGAATGACTGTCTCCAAAATTTTGCACACGATGGACGTTAGACTGATCGGTCGATAATTACCCGGTTGAGCCTTGTCGCCTTTTTTAAAGATAGGAGTTACGTTAGCGAGTTTCCATTCTAGTGGTACATTTCCTGTGTTTAGTGACTTTGAGAATATGCTCAAGAGGGGCTTGCTGATCTGATGTTTTGCCTCTTTAAGAATACGCGGGTTTATTTTATCTGGGCCGGGCGTTTTGTTTACTTTAATATTATCGATAATTTATACTATATCACTTTGTACAATGTCGCTAATACTACTCAAGGATGTCTCATCAAGGAGGAGGAGGAGGAGGAAGAGGAGACAATTATCAGCTCTCTTGAAGGTTGTTGTTGACATGTTATTAAACTCTCTCTCTCTCTCTCTCTCTCTCTCTCTCTCTCTCTCTCTCTCTCTCTCTCTCTCTCTCTCTCTCTCTCTCTCTCTTTTCCTCCCTTTCCCTCTCACCCTCCCTTTCCTTCAATTACTCTCCCTTACTCACAAACCGTCTTATCTCCGCATAATCTGACCAATACGCTTCCTCCTTCTCCTCTTCCTTCCCCTTCTTCTCCTCCTCCTCCTCCTCTTCCTCCTCCTTTCACCTGTCTGTTTCTCACCTGCCCCTATAAACCCAGAAGACAGGTGTAGCGATAACAGCCGCAGCCTTTCTCCCTTTCTCTCTCTCTCTCTCTCTCTCTCTCTCTCTCTCTCTCTCTCTCTCTCTCTCTCTCTCTCTCTCTCTCTCTCTCTCTCTCTCTCTCTCTCTCTCTCTCTCGCATCTCTTCTCCAATCTCCTTGATCCTTCTTGTTTTACTCTCTATATCTTAAAAACAACAACAAAAATAATAAAGAAAACAACAACAACAACAAACTCAAGTCTCGAGTTTAGCAGGAGTAGGTAGGAATTTACCTACTGAACGGGCGCAAGCCACTCCCGGTGAGGTACATAAGAACATAAAAACGTAGGAGTCTGCAAGAGGCCGGTAGGCCTGTACAAGGCAGCTCCTTTGAACCTAATCTCCCGTGTATCTAACCCCACCTAATATCGCTGTCCATGAATTTATCTATTCTATTTTTGAATGTGACAATTGTATTGGCACTCACCACATGACTGCTAAGCCTAGTCCACTCATCCACCACTCTGTTAGTAAACCAATGTTTGCCTATGTCCCTGTTGAATCAAAATGTATCCAGTTTAAACCCATTACTTCGTGCCCTACCCGATTCTCTTTCCAACAAAACCTTATGAATATCCCCTTTATTAAAGCCCTTCATCCATTTATAAACCTCGATCATGTCTCCACGCACCCTTCGCCTTTCTAGAGAATGCAAGTTTAACTGTTTGAGTCTTTCCTCGTATGGCAAGTTTCTCAACTCCTGAAGCATCTTAGTCATCCTCCTCTGCACCGATTCTAACATTTTGATATCCATTCTATAGTAGTGTGACCAGAACTGAACCGCATAGTCAAGATGAGGTCTAACTAATGCTAAATATAATTTGAGGAAGACTTCGGCGCTTCTGTTGCTGACGCTCCTTGAAATAAATCCCAGTACCCTATTTGCTCGATTTCTAGCTTGGATGCATTATGCCCTTGGCCGGAGATCAGAGCACACTAAGACCCCTAAATCCCTCTCGTACCCAGACCTGCTTATGAGAGTGTAATTTAAGCAATAGTTATGTGAGGGGTTGTTCCTACCTAAACTCAGAATACTGCACTTCCCTATATTGAACTCCATCTGCCATTTATCCGCCCAGTCATACAATCTGTTGAGTTCACCCTGGAGAATACTAGCGTCCTGATCCGACTCAATTACTCTACCGATCTTGGTATCATCTGCAAATTTACTAACATCACTACTAATTCCTGTATCTAAGTCATTGATATAAATAATAAACAAAAGTGAACCTAATACCGAACCTTGTGGTACCCCACTAGTTACAAAGTCCCAGTCAGATCTTTTACCATTGATTTGCACTCTTTGCTTCCTATTGCTAAGCCACGCCTTGACCCATATATATGGGTATATATGGGAAGTGAGGAGGGTGCTGAAGCCCTCAAAAGACCCTTCCCATGTCCTCACTAACCGTTTCCCTATTGTCTCATCAACACCGGAGAGTAGTTCAGCATGCTCTCTAAAGACGGATCCTCTCTCTATCCACATCACAGAACATTCACACAACATACACACCTTTTCCCAAAATTCAAAATTCAAAATGGCGTACAATACTGGTGCCTCGGAGTCCCCGCATGGGGGGGCACAAATTCCCCCAGGGAGGACTCCCCTTCTGGCTGCCGACTTGAGAGGCGTCTTGATAACTCCTCGAACCTCTTTCTTATCAATTTTTGCAACATTCGCGGTCTTCGCTCCAATTTTTATTCTGTGGAACACCATCTCTCCTCCTCTAAACCTCACCTTCTCTTCCTCACCGAAACACAGGAATCTTTACTCTGTTCCCTCCTACTATCTCTATCCTAAATTTCAATCCAAAGCTGGATGTTGCGCCTACGTGCTCAATGACATCACTTGCTCTCCCACGACCTTTACTCCAGAGTTTTCCACCATCTGGCTAAGACTTCATTGTCATTTAATTACTAAATACATCTGTGCTGTTTATCATTCTCTCAACTCTACTAACTATGTAAAATTCTCTGACTACTAGAACTCTAAAGTGGAGCACATCTTGACCCACTCTCCCTTCGCTGAAATCTCCACCCTAGGATAGTTCAATGTTCACCACCAGCTTTGGCTTTCATCCTCTTTCACTGACCAGCCTGGTGAACAAGCCTACAACTTTGGTCTCCTCAATGACCTAGAGCAGTTGGTACAGCACCCTACGTATTCCTGACCGTCTTGGAGACCGGCTCAACATACTAGACCTGTTCCTTACCTCTAACCCTTCTGCTTACTCTGTCAAAATGTTTTCTCCGTTGGGTTCCTCCGGTCACAACCTTTTTTCTGTATCTTGTCCTATCGCTCCTGTACACCCTCTGGACCCACCGAAGAAGCGATGCTTCTGGCATTTTGATTCAGCTCGGTGGGACGACCTGAGGATGTACTTTTCCGATTTCCCGTGGAATGATTATTGCTTCCAGGAGTGAGACCTCTTTGTGTGTGCCCAGCGCATCACAGAGGTGGTTGTCTCTGGAATGGAGGCATTCATTCCATGTCTCACCTCCTCATGCCTAAAGCATTGAATTAATCACGCTTGTTCTCGTGCTGTCAAAGATAGAGAAGTAGCTCACAAAAGGTACCAGAGCCTTCGAACTCCCGCTAACCATGATCTTTACATTTCTGCCCGGAATCGTGCTAAATCTATTCTCTGACTTACCAAAACCTCCTTTATTAATATAAAATGCCAAAACCTTGCTATTTCTAATTCTTTCCAGGACTTCTGGCATCTAGCCAAAAACATCTCCTCCAACTTCACTTCTTCATCTTTCCCTCCTCTCCTTAGTCATGACGGCAACACCGCCGTCTCATCAACACCGCCGTCTCATCTATCACTAAAGCTGAACTTTCTTGTAAGGGGTTCGGCGCAGGTTGTTAAGCCAACAATCCAAGTTCTGTCAATATTAACCCGGGAAATACTCATTCACAAAATAATAAATTAAATAAGTTTATAAACATGACGATAAGATACACAAGACCATCCCACACATGCACTCACACATTCACGCAAAACAAAAAGAAACAAAAATGGAAAACATTGAAACGGCACATCCGCCGTCGGGAGGATAACAGAGCCCTTGTAGGTATATTTACATAGATTTACATAGAAAATCAGACCACACAGACTCTACGGTCCAGACTAGGTGGTCTGTCCTTAAACCTAAGTGATTTTACATTAATCAGAAGGCTCCAAAACGTTGCATTTCTATTCTAGTTGATATTAAGTTGAAGGAAGTGACGGTCGAGCTTATTTTTGAAGGAGTCAATCGTGTTACACTGGACCACTGATGGTGGAAGCTTATTCCAGTCTCGCACTACAACGTTGGTGAAGAAAAACTTGGTGCAGTCTGAATTTACTTGGCTACATTTGAGTTTTCCGCCTTTGTTCCTCGTGCGCAAAGTGTCATCAATCGTAAACAATGTTGATATGTCTATATTCGTGAAACCATTAAGTATTTTAAAACATTCGATCAGTTTTCCTCGGAGGCGACGTTTCTCAAGAGAGACTATGTTAAGGGTAGAAAGCCTTTCTTCGTAGGATTTGTTGCGCAAGGAAGGGATCATTTTCGTTGCCCGACGCTGAACACCTTCTAATTTAGCAATATCGTTTGCATGGTGGGGAGACCAAAACTGTACTGCATATTCCAAGTGGGGTCTGACTAAACTATTGTAGAGCGGGAGTATTACATCTTTATTCTTGAATACAAAGTTTCTTTTAATTAAGCCCAACATTCTCTTCGCTTTATTTGCTGCATCGATGCATTGCTGTGAGAATTTGAGGTTTGACGCGATTTTGATCCCCAAGTCCTTGACGCATTAAACGCTTTTGAGTTTAACGCCGTGCATTTCGTAATTGAACTTCTTATTCCTCGTTCCAACTTGAAGGACCTGGCACTTGCTTACGTTAAAGGGTATCTCCCATCTATCCGACCAAGCTGAAATTTTGTGCAAATCCTCTTAGAGGCTTTGCCTGTCTTCGTCAGTGAGAACCGAGGTACCAATCTTTGAGCGGGTAGCGTCTCACTGCCGCCGGGATCCGCGTTGCTGGTAACGTCAACTTGTACAGTTCACCATCGCAGGGCCAGTCTTCGTGAGCGGGTGAGACAACGTGACGTATTCACCCAGGCGTAATCCCGTAGCTGGTCGAGGCAGGAGTGAACAAGGCGCGGGGCAGGCGTGGCTACACTGTCCATCGGAGCCCAGCCATCACTGCAAGAAGCGCACAGCGGGTAGTGGAGACGAAGGCGTCACAGCCTAATAGTTCGTCCATACGCAACCACAGATGTTAGTGGGCGACGGCGTACCACAGTCACACGGGACTGGTACACACCACAGGAGGCAAAGTCGTAGCGAGCCAGAGAGCGAGTGGCCAGCTGCGGCAGGGACAGCGGCAAGTCTACTCTGTTCGAAGCTTGGTCAGGTGGAAGTTGGAGCTTCGAACATCTAGCTAACTCAGACACTCACTCACTCGTACTTCTCTAATAATTCAACTCACACAAGAAATATTAGCATTGATAATAATAAACAATAATTATACCTATTAATAATACACAATTATTATACCTAATAATAATACATAAGTATTAGCCAGTGAAATAACTACGACAAACCCCTGACAAAGCCCCCCCAATCCGGCTAAAAATCACGGATTTTTTTAGAGAGTATGGTTTCACTGGATAGTACTGCGGCTCAAAAAATCAGCAACATTAGATGAGCCTTTAATATAGGTAATCTAGAGAAAAGGAGTATGGCTGTAATGAGAGGGACCAGCGCATCAATTTGCTATTACCATTCCTCATATTCCTGAGGTAGGTTAAGGGCTGATGGTCTGTTTGCAAGATTAATTCCTTACCACATAAATAGTTCTTAAATTTATCGACTGCCCATACTATGCTTAAACATTATCTCTCAATCACAGCATATTTCCTCTCCCGTTCCAACAGGGTTCTACTGGCATAAGGAACAGGTCTCAGCATATCGTCATGGGGTTGTAACAATACGGCGCCCAAGCCAGTATCTGAAGCATCAGTTCTGAGGTAGAAGGTCTTAGAATAGTCAGGCAAAACAAGGATAGGAGGGTTTGATAACTTTTCTTTCAGCAAATTCAACATGTCTGTTTGTAAATCCGTCCATTGCAGAGTGTTACTACTATATTTTTATAAAAGTATTTGAATAGGGGCAATGATATTAGACAGGTTAGGTATAAATTTGCGATATAATGACACTGAACTGAGTAAAGATCTTAATTGCTTCTTAGTCCGAGGAAGGGGGATGTCTCTCACGGCACTAATTTTATCAGAAAGTGGACTCAAACTATTGTTACCCAGAGAAAATCCGAAATACTTAATACCCTGATGACCCAAGAAACACTTGCAGGGTCCAGCTTTCAGACCATGCTCTCGTAGTCGCTCAAGTAATGCCTTCAGATCTGCTAAGTGATCATTCCAATTAGAGTTATGAAACACAATATTGTCAAAATAGCATTATGTGTTCTTTAAACCCACTAATACTTTCCTCATTAATCTAATGAACGTGGCACAAGCGGTCTTAAGTCCTAATGGCATCCTGGTGAATTGCATAAGTCCTTGTTTAGTAGCAAAAGCTGTTAAAGGCTTACTATCATCTGAAAGGGGAATCTGCCAGTATCCTTTACATAGATCTATTTCTGAAAAATACTTGTCTCCAACAAAATTACCCAAGGCTTCATCCATACGAGGCATTGGTTCGGCGTCGAATAAACTGACGTCATTAAGGCCTCGGAAATCTACACAGAATCTCCAAGTTTTGTCGGCCTTCTTAACGGGCACTGAGGGAGAACAATATGGTGAAGTACTGGGTTCAATAATTCCTGGTTTGATCATGTTATCTACTTCTTCATCAAAATAGGTCTGCAGATGGTGTGGTACAGGATAAGGCTTACGATGTACAGGAATCTCTGAAGTCAGGTGGATCTTGTGAGTGATTGTAGTGGTGAGACCAGAGGTATCAGTAAACAGAGAAATTATTTACCATATCATTACATTCAGATACCTGTTCAGCTGTAAGTTTAGGGTTGATATTTACGTTACTGTGTTATGTGGTTCACCACAGTTACGTCACACGCATCACTAGGGACTTCCGTGTCATCGATGATACAGACTTGACAGACTGAGGTTTATCGGAAAGATCTTCGTCTCGTCTGATATATTTTTTAGCATGTTGATGTGGTACAGTTTAACATTGATAGGTGTCATCGATGATACAGACTTGACAGACTGAGGGTTTATCGGAAGATCTTCGTCTCGTCTGATATATTTTTTAGCATGTTGATGTGGTACAGTTTAACATTGATAGGAGTCTTGACAAGATAATCTACTCGTTTTGATAACACTTTACTACTGGTAAGGGCCTTTCCATTGCATTTTAAGTTTATTATGCGATGAAGGAAGTAAGACCAGAACTTCGTCTCCCTCAGTAAGCACACGTGACTTAGCCTTTCTGTCAAAATAGGTCTTATAGACTACTATTTACCGCGGCATTATCTGAGGCTATGGGCAGAATTTTCCAACTTGATCTTAAGTCGAGAACATATTGGTAAGTGGTCTTTACATCATCATTAAGCTCAGTCTTTGTCCAGAGATCATGGAGAATGCTTAGAGGGCCCCGAACTCTACGTCCCTACAACAGCTCAAAATGTGAGAATTTGAGTGTCATTAGGGATTTCTCTATAAGCAAAAAGAACAGATGGTAAATATCTATCCCAGTCATCAGGTTTATCGGAGCAGATCTTTTTTAACATGGCCTTCAACACTGCATGGAATCTCTCTACAGTACCATTGCAACATGCATGATACGGACTAGTGAACAGAGCATTGATTGACAGCAATATATTTACCTCTGCCATGAGATCAGACTTAAATTGCGTACCTCTGTCGCTCAAATTTCTGCGGGAATACCCACCGAGAAAAGAGGTCTACGAGACTTTCAGCAATAGTATTCTTGAGAGGAATGGCCTCAGGGAAGCGAGTAGCACAATCAATGAGAGTCAGTATATACCTGTGACCACCAGATGGAGTTAGGGGACCAACGAGATCGATGGCTACTCAGTAAATGGTTCACTAATTATGAGCATAGAAACAAGGGGTGCTTTACCCACGTTACCTTTAGGAGAGGATTTCTGACAAGCATGACAGGACCGGCAAAACCGTTTGATATCAGCGCCTGCTCCTGGCCACAAAAATTTATGGAAAACTTTATCAGCTGTTTTCCGGTGGCAGAGGTGTCCAGCGAGAGCAGAGTCATGAGCAGTTGACATAACGATACGACGCATCGTACTAGGGATTACTAGTTGTTTCATCCCTACTTCGTGTTCTTTCTTACTTATGAGACAAACACGATAAATCATGCCGTTAATGTATTCATACTTTACCGAACGATTCTTAACCACAATGATAGACTGATCTGAGGCATGCTTCCTGATTTTCTCTAAAGTTGTACAATTTGCTTGGGCAGTAATCAAATCTGATCTATCAAAATTACTGGCTGGAACGTCCGGAACAAATAGTTCTCTAGGTGGTTGGGCGCTACTCTTTTTCTGGGCTCTTGTCTGAACACCCATAACAACATCACCCGTTCCTGATCTCTTTCAGAAGCATTTTCACTACCAGCCTGGTTAAAAGGTAGTTAAACACCAGGAACTGTTCCAATTAAGACATCGGCAAATTTAAGTGGGGCCGCAACAGCATTAACCCATCCACTGAGGAATTTACTGCTAACGTAACAACGTACAACTTGGAAACTTCTGTCGACTCCAAGGTAATCATAGAGCTTAACTACTCTACCTCGTCTGACAGATGGAGGGACTAGTGAATCCTCGATGAGGATTGCTGTACAACCGGTATCAAGAAGAACCTTGGCGGGCTTTCCAAACACGGTACCTTCGTCAATCACAGCTGTACGAGGGGCAACTTCAGAGGTTAGTATATTATTGACCTTTTTAGGAGACCCGGGTTTTGAAACATTCTTGATCTCGGGACAATTAGGTCTAATATGCCCGGATTTGTGACAGTGGTGACACTTTACTTGAGATTTAGATGAGTCAGCCTTCCGGTTTGCCACGAGGCTTCACGCTTCTGTGAGCTGATCTGAAACGATCTGCTGACCGAGTTAGAGAAAGAGTGGAGTCAAATGTTCGTTCCTGAGAAACAGTCTCAAATCATAAGGGCAATTACTAAGTAATTGATCCTGAACCATGAACTCACAAACAGAATCATAATCTTTATCAACATCACTCAGACTTAACCAATTATCCAAATCTTGTCTCATTCTAGTAGTAAGTTGTGCATAGGTCTCATTATCTTTCATTTTACTTTCTCTGAATATCTTCCTATAAAATTCTGCGTCCACTGCATAAGCTTTGAAAAGTCCCTCTTTCAGCTCTTCGTAGTCCTTTAATACGTGGTCTGGTAGGCTAACTTATATTTTCAAAGCCCTACCACTAAGTAAAGATCCCAAATAAACATGGTATGATTCTTTACCCCACTTTTGAATTTCGGCTAATCGCTCAAATCGCCTCAAAAAGTCATCTATCTCGTCTTTTCCCTCTTGGAAACGAGGTAACTTCAAGCCGGGAAAATTATCATGAATCGAAGGTGGTTTCGATTCACCTGCTTTCATCGGGGCGAGAACCAATTCATGCTCTCTCTGTTTCTCAGCTTCCTCTCTCTGAAATTCTAATTTTCTCTCCTCTCTCTGGAATGCTAATTTTCTTTCCTCTCCCTCAAGTTCTAATTTTCTTAAGTCTCTTTCTTGCTGTCTCTCTTCCCTCTCAATTTGTTGTTGAATTTGTTGTCGTTCCTCTTCCTTAGCCACCAAAAGCTGAATATCGGAGGCTTCAAGACCAGCCTCTTTCGCATTCTTTATCAGCTCAACTAAGTTAAGGGAAGACATGGTGCTCTTTGCAAAAGAAATTACGCTAGGCCAACCAAATTCTTCAGGGGTCCAAAGCAATAAAAGAACAAGGCGTGAACAAGGTGGTATGTACGCTTATACTTAAGAACTAGCTCCGCAGAAGTATTTACTATAAACGGTGCTAACAACCGGATCTCCAAGAAAACGTCAACGAAGCAGGCTGGTCAGATCCTCAGGGACGCTAAACCAAAACTGCTGTCATATTTAATGAGCTCCTCCGGTTGTTACTTAGCCCTTATTGGGCCCTACAGTTGCACACGAACGTGCGGAGGAAGAAATGATGGCCTTGACACAACGCAAAGTTTGACGCCTGTATCTGAGAAACACTAAACAGGGATCGTCACTCTTCCTCTCAAAACCCTTCATAACCCGAGGCACGAAAATACTGAATAGGGTAATCCCTGCTCAGTTTACAGTCACAAGGGATAGGCAATTAGAGCCAACAAAAGAAACAGCAAGTTATAAATATATGCTTGCTTTAGGAAGGCAAGTTAGTCTCGACTTAACGCAAAGTCCTATCAAGTATGACGCCGGTATGTACGGTAACTACACTATGACCCCGGTCGTCACGCTTCCTTAATCAAAATACACCCGCAACACACTGCTCGAGTAAAACAGTCGCGAACGACAGGCCAATATGGCCACATGTTAAACGCTAGTTACACTCGTAACGCTAGCAAGGAAGGCAGTGTTAGTCTCAACTTCACACAGAGTCCTAGCACGTCTGACGCAGGCAAAAACAAGTCGTCACACTTCCATAAAACAGAATACACCCGGAACGCATTGCTCGGGTCAAACAGTCACAAAGGACAAGCCTACAAGGCACAAATTAAATGCTACTTACACACGTAACGCTAGCAAAGAAGGCAATGTTAGTCTCGGCTTCACGCAGAGTCCTAGCACGTCTGACGCAGGTATAAACACAAAGTGATAAACTGATAACCTGTTGTCACACTTCTATCGATGACTCGTCTCAGGCATACAACTAACTATCAACTGACCTTCGCCTCCTGTGCTTGCCGCTGCCACTGCTGCAGCGAACCCACAGCTCTCTCGCTCCCTTTACAATAAATAACTGTGGAAAAATAACAAGTGTCAATTACAATTCAGTAACAAATAACGGATGAGTATATTTCAGGTGGGTTAATCCTACTCACTGCGCCACTTGTAAGGGGTTCGGCGCAAGTTGTTAAGCCAACACCCCAAGTTCTGTCAATATTAACCCGGGAAATACTCATTCACAAAATAATAAATTAAATAAGTTTATAAACATGACGATAAGATACACAAGAGCATCCCACACATGCACTCACACATTCACGCAAAACAAAAGGAAACAAAAATGGAAAACATTGAAACGGCACATCCGCCGTCGGGAGGATAACAGAGCCCTCGTAGGTATACTGAGGGTTGAGCGGGTAGTGTCTCACTGCCGCCGGGATCCGCGTTGCTGGTAACGTCAACTAGTACAGTTCACCATCGCAGGGCCAGTCTTCGTGAGCAGGTGAGACAACGTGACGTATTCACCCAGGCGTAATCCCGCAGCTGGTCGAGGAGTGAACAAGGCGCGGGGCAGGCGTGGCTACACTGTCCATCGGATCCCAGCCATCACTGCAAGAAGCGCACAGCGGGTAGTGGAGACGAAGGCGTCACAGTCTAATAGTTCGTCCATACGCAACCACAGATGTTAGTGGGCGACGGCGTACCACAGTCACACGGGACTGGTACACACCACAGGAGGCAAAGTTGGAGCGAGCCAGAGAGCGAGTGGCCAGCTGCGGCAGGGACAGCGGCAAGTCTACTCTGTTCGAAGCTTGGTCAGGTGGAAGTTGGAGCTTCGAACATCTAGCTATCTCAGACACTCACTCACTCGTACTTCTCTAATAATTCAACTCACACAAGAAATATTAGCATTGATAATAATAAACAATAATTATACCTATTAATAATACACAGTTATTATACCTAACAATAATACATAAGTATTAGCCAGTGAAATAACTACGACAAACCCCTGACATTTCTCTAAAAACTCCACTGTGGACGATTCTGCGCATATTCCTCCTACTCATCCCCCCTCTGACTCCTTTATGCCTGTTATTAAGATTCTTAACTTATGAATGATGTTTTCTATGCCCTCTCTGGCCTCAATCCTCAGAAGGCTTATGGACCTGATGGAGTGCCTCCTATTGTCCTTAAAAACTGTGCTTCCGTGCTGTCACCCTGCCTGGTCAAACTCTTTCGCCTCTGCCTGTTAACATCTACCTTTCCTTCCTGCTGGAAGTATGCCTTCATACAGCCTGTGCCTAAGAAGGGTGACCGTTCCAATCCCTTAAACTACCGACCTATAGCTTTACCTTCTTGTCTATCTAAAGCTTTTGAATCAATGCTTAACCGGAAGATTCAAAAGCACCTTTCCACTTTTGACCTTCTATCTGATCGCCAGTATGGGTTCCGGAAAGTGTTCAACTGGTGATCTCCTTGCCTTCCTAAGTGACTCTTGGTCATTCTCTCTTAGCCGTTTCGGTGAAACCTTTGCTATTGCGCTGGACATATCAAAAGCTTTTGAAAGGGTCTGGCACAAATCTTTGCATTTCAAACTATCCTCCTATGGTTTATATCCTTTTCTCTGTACCTTTATCTCCAGTTTTCTTTCTGACCGTTCTATTTCTGCTGTGGTAGACGGTCACTATTCTTCCCCTAAACCTATTAACAGTGGTGTCCCACAGGGTTCTGTCCTATCTCCCACTCTCTTTCTGTTGTTCTTTCCAAAACGAACTGTCCTATCCATTCCTACGCCGATGATTCCACTCTGCATTACTCAACTTCTTTTAATAGAAGACCCACCCAACAGGAACCAAACGATTCCAGGCTGGAGGCAGCAGAACGCTTAACCTCAGATCTTACTATTATTTCCGATTGGGGCAAGAAGAACCTGGTGTTCTTCAATGGCTCAAAAACACAGTTTCTCCACTATCCACTCGACACAATCTTCAAGAACTATCCCCTATTCTTTGACAACACCCAGGTTTCACCTTCTTCAACACTAAACATCCTCGGTCTATCTTAACGCAAAATCTCAACTGGAAACTTCATATCTCTTCTCTTACTAAATCAGCTTCTTCGAGGCAGGGCGTTCTGTACCGTCTCAGCCAGTTCTTCTCCCCGCACAGTTGCTATCCATTTACAGGGGCCTTGTCCGCCCTCGTATGGGATATGCATCTCATGTGTGGAGGGGCTCCACTCACACAGCTCTGCTGGACAGAGTAGAGTCTAAGGTTCTTCGTCTCATTAGCTCTCCTCCTTGACTGGAAGTCTGCTACCTCTTAAAGTCCGCCGCCATGTTGCCTCTCCTTTTATATTCTATCAATATTTTCATGCTGACTGCTCTTCTGAACTTGCTAACTGCATGCCTCCCCCCCTCCTGCGGCCCCGCTGCACACGACTTTCTGCTCAAGCTCATCCCTTTACTGTCCAAATCCCTTTAACGAGCATCTTCATTTTTTCATCCCTTATACTGATAAACTCTGGAACAGCCTTCCTTCGTCTATATTTCCTCCGGCCCTTGACTTGAATTCTTTCAAGAGAAGTGTATTAAGACACCTCTCCTTCCGAAATTGACCTCTCTTTTGGCCGCTCATAACTTGAATATCTGTAGGAACAGTGATTAACTGGCTTTTCTTCACACCTTTTTTTTTTTTGTTGCTCTTGAGCTGTTTCTTTAGCTGTTAAAAAAAAAGTCTAAAATCAGTTCAGTCGATGGGGCGGTAGAGTTCCTTGAGAGTCCGGACATAGGTTTTGGACCCTCCTTTTCTTACTTTAATTCTTTGTCCTACTTTATCAGTACTCAAATTATCTCACTGTCTCGTATCCCTGGTAGCGTGATCCGGCTTAAGTTGTTATTGGAGACTAATGTTCGGGGATAGACAAGGGAAAAAAACAATATACATTTATTTGAAATTAAATAAAAATAATTGCCTTACGCAATATTCTGTGCTCAGACGATCATAGCACTGGCATATTCAGCAGTGGATACAATATATGACAAACGACATGTCTTAAACATAATACTATAATATGTGCTCAATGTTGCCAATAATAATAACACTCATCATTCCACAAGCAGTGGTTTGTATCTCTCTGCTTACATCACAGTAATTAAGTACTCTCCTCAGAAATCCTAAAAACACATCCTATAGTATAATCTACTGCAATTCACGGAAACACCAAATCATACCACACGCAGTGGTTTCCATCTCTGTAACATCGCAAACAAATAATCACTATCCTGTACCACTCACAATCCTACTACACATCTACATTATAATATCCAGGACAAAACAGTCGGTTTCCCTTAAATTCTCGAGTTTCTACTCACGATCAAGATCACAACAGCCATTCTCAGCTGAGTGAGTAGCAGCACTGCTTGAAGCGAGTGCAAGGCTCGGTCTGCCCATACCACTGTTGTCTAGGTCACATTTTTCCTTGCTTGAGGCGGAACTACATCCTTGACACACCTTCATTTTCATAAATAGTAGCCAATACTTCCTGTCAACGACCATTGGCTCGCTCATTATATTATATTGTTTATTTCTCCTGCTATTCGTGATTCACTCTTAAGACACTCCCACAGTGACTTCTCTGTTCAGTTATTCGCTTCTAGCATTTCGTCACACAGCACGTGACATGTTAGAGTCTTCTGAATGGTTATCTACACTTTCTGACCACGCCTACTGGGTATCTGTTTTCTATATCTGGGTCTGGGTATTTTCATAACCTCTCTTGTTAGTGTTAGTGCTTATCAGATGTTTGACTTTGTATATCTGACTAATTGCTTTCTTCCTCTCCTATCATATTTACAATTCTTGTCTCCATATCTCCACTCGGTATTTGCCTCTGATTGGGGTCACTATTAATTAACTGTGCTGCTATGGTCGTCTTCTGTTTGTCCGTCTTCTGGGTCCCGACATAGGCGGCCCTGTGTATAAGGCTGCTGGGCGCCATTATTGGCCCTTCGAGCACCGCGCCGGTCATTTACCATCGGTTATGACAGCAAAACACACACATTCCCATTGTGTGTGTCTTGTTGTCATAACCGCCCTCCCTTTGTACTGTCTATGGAAATCATTGTGAGAGAGGCACAGCTACAAGGACTGAAACAATCGTTCACCTCAGGTCCAGTCATCGAAGCTGATGAGGGAACCTGCCGCCCCTACAGCCAAAATTATTTTGTGATCTCTCCCACAGGGCTCTAGGTGTTATAACAGGCTCACAATGGCCACAATGGCCAGAGTCTAATAGACTGGACGTGTTACAAGAGTTTAGATGAACAGAAGCCAGCTTTTGGTGAGCCATACCTGTCTTGGTAAAACTCTAAAAGTACACCCAACTCACTCTAAAAGTTAACAAATATTTTTTTTAGATCGTATTTGCTAGTCATCACTCTGGTAACCGTTTCCATTATTATTACTCGTTTTTGATATTTTAAAATGCGGGGAAATATTACTATTTCAGCGGTGAAAGGTTAGATTACTATTTGCTCATGTGAGGCTCTTCAGCTAGAAAGTCCTCTAGGTTGGGTTATAAGTCCATCTTTATTTAATAGCCTAATATATAAGGTTGCACAGTCTTCATTTTCATTGGTACCAATGTCATTATATTATGCTGAAGACATTTTCCTACAATATTCTCTAAACCTATTTTGACTTTCAAGCAAAATGAAACACGTTTACATGGCTTTAGTATTTTACTGTATTATTTTTTTGTAATAAAAAAAAATAAGTATTTCAATTAAATTAAATTAAATGTTATTGAACTCATTGATAACTTATCTTCACAGTACCTTGGAATTGCAAAGAACATATTGTAGCAACTGAATCCTAGTGTGTGTGTGTGTGTGTGTGTGTGTGTGTGTGTGTAATGTCAGTATCTAAATAAGGACGGAAAAATAGATATGTAGGAAGCAAGAGGTAGGTTTAGTATTGTAAGTAGCTATATGTATCGCCGGAAACCGTTACTGCTTGGAATGTTCCACTATCTCACGCAAAAAGGCCCATCCCCTCCCCCCACCCCGGTCACCCCTGGGCCCGTATCCTCGACAACTATTAATACTAAAATTGGTATTAACTTTCGACTTTAGTATTAACTTCACTCTCATAGTGTATCCTCAACAACTATTAGCCTAATACCTACTCTTAACTTTGGTATTAACTTGGGAGTGCTGGCGAGGACTTCTAAACACTTAATAGTAAAGTTAATAGTGAATCCCAGACCCAGACCCATATCAACATGGCCGCCGGATTTCCTCCTTAGCCCGCCTCCGCAATTTAGAGTTCGATAGGACGCTTTGGAACTGTATAACGATGGTGAACTTGTCAAGACATACATATTAGACCGTGCAGGAATAGAGTATGTGACTGATTTGGTGAAGAGCTACAGATCCAGTTCAAGACATTCCCTCACCCCGGGGTTGAAAGTGATTTTGACTTAAAGATGCTTGGCTACAGGAAAATGCTGCAGTGTTCAAGTGATGAGTTTGGGGTAAGCCAGAGTAGTGTAAGCAGGGTGATTGTGAAACTCTGGCCGCCCTCAGTGCCCCGTAGGTAGTCGAGGTTTATCCAGTCTCCCTTGATAGGGTGGAGATCCGTGAAAACAAGCAGAATTGTACCAACTTGCCGGTGTTTTGGGGTGATAGACTGCAACCATGTGAAAATAATTGCACCAAAGGAAAACGATGTAGTTTATGTCAACAGAAAAAAAAAACATAGATTGAACAAACAATTAGTGTTTGATGCCTTTGTTATTGATTAAAAATTGAAATATTTGAGTTAAGGAAAACAAAACATGGGAATTTTTTTTATTTGTAGCAGAAAGGTACACACATGCAAATGAAAAAGATGACATTAAATTGCATTAAAAATGTAATTTAGAATATGATTTATAATTATTGTTGCTTTAACATCAAGTTAGAAAACAAATTACTCCTGCCGGTTTTTCGTATTGAGATAATGGTGGTAAGAAAGCTTGTTAGAGACGTCTGATATTTTGAGGGAGGAGGACCGCAAGGTCGAGGTGACCACATCGCGAACATCATGACTTATAAGTGAAGTAAAACGAGGTTACTTGGTTTCTGTTTACAAAGTTCCAAGTGGAAAACTTTATTGTGAATTCAGTGTATACTTTTCTGGAGTATTGTGTTTACCGAGTGAATTGGTGACCAATCTGTTGCTATTTTGTGTCTTGCTTGAAGATATTCATCATTGGATTCAAACCTATGGTATTAATGTGCAATAGTCGTCATAACAAAATACGTAGTAATTAATTATATATGTCAACCTATTTATTTTCATGAGATCATGGTATGACCACAGAAAACATAGCTTTTATCTTGGCTCCATTACAAATTCAGTATATAATTACTCTATTAGTGGAATCTAGTTTTCGGCATCTTTTATTATTATGCCAATATTCTAAGCACTCAGCTTGCAAACATGCTTAGGTTTATGTTGTCAGCTTGGGTCGGACTTACGTGAACACTTTATCAAGTGACCTAAGATTACTCAGTGCTCACCAAAGCTATGATATTAACGTGCAATGGTCATCATACCAAAATACGTAGTAATTAATTATATATATCAACCTAATTATTTTCATGAGATCATGGTATGACCACTGAAATCATAGCTTTTTATCTTGGCTCCATTACAAATTCAGTATATAATTATTCATATATTCAATAAAGTAGTGGAATCCATTTCAGCATCTTTTATTATTATGCCAATATTCTAAACACTCAGCTTGAAAACACGCTTAGGTTTATGTTGTCAGCTTGGGTCGGACTTACGTGAACACTTTACCAAGTGACCTAAGATTACTCAATGCTACCATAGGTATACCACATCTTTGATTGTGAGTGCATCAGAGGTGAGCACTGGAGAGCAGCATGAACATCAGAACATAAGAACAAAAAGAACGGGCAAGAGTTCGCAAGAGGCCGGTAGGCCTGTACGATAAGGCAGCTCCTTGACCCTAAGCTCCCGTGTGTATCTAACCCCACCTAATATCGCTGTCCATGAATTTATCTAGTCCTATTTTGAATGTGACAATTGTATTTGCACTCACCTCATGACTGCTAATCATATTCCACTCATCCTCCAACCTATTAGTAAACAAATTTTTTCCTATATCCCTGTTGATTCTGAATTTATCCAGTTTAAACACGTTACTTCGTGTCCTACCCGGTTCTCTTTACCAACAAAACCTTATGAATGTCTCGCCTTATTAAAGCCTTCATCCATTTATAAACCTCGATCATGTCTCCACGCACCTCTTCGCCTTTCTAGAGAATGCAAGTTTAACTGTTTGAGTCTTTCCTCGTATGGCAAGTTTCTCAACCCCTGAATCATCTTTTAGTCATCCTCCTCTGCACCGATTCTAACATTTTGATATCCATTCTATAGTAGGTGACCAAGAACTGAACCGCATAGTCAAGTAGATGAGGTCTAACTAATGCTAAATATAGTTTGAGGAAGACTTCGGGCTTCTGTTGCTTACGCCTTAAGAAATAAATCCTAGCACCCTATTAGCCGCTCGATTTCTAGCTTAAATGCATTGTGCCCTTGGACGAGAGATCAGAGCTCACTAAGACCCCCTAAATCCTCTCGCAATCACCCAGACCTCACTTATGAGAGTGTCATTTGCTAATAGTTATGTGAGGGTTGTTCCTACCTACACTCAGAATACTGCAGACTTCCCTACATTGAACTCCATCTGCCATTTATCCGCTCCAGTCATATAATCTGTTGAGTTCACTCTTGGAGAATACTAGCGTCCTGATC